>NC_139219.1:168631030-168861030 GCF_055691185.1 Crinia signifera
TCATGAGAGCAGTGTGTGCTACTATGTGTCTATCCCTTTATTAATATGGGCTGGATTGCCTCAAAATTCTATATGTGGGAGACAAAGTATACATATCAATTAAAGTTTTTATATCAAGGATCAGATCTGTGTCTCTATATAGGTGGATCCTACAGACCTGTTAATCCGGTCTGTATTTGGTATCCAAAGCATATACATGGGTGTCACGGTGTCAGTTTTTTCAGTCGGATTTAAAAGTGAGATTTTACTTGTTGAATGCTGGATTGCTGTGGCCCAGAGATAAGTTTATATTAAAGATGACAATAATATGAAGTCTTTCTCCACTTGTGTGTGTGTGTGTCGTTTTTTGATGTTTTAAACACTGTTGCAATTGCCTAATACCCCTTTCGCACTTTTAAAACGGTATAATGCCATTTTTTTCCATTTTAAAACGTTTAAGGCTGCCAGGTTTAAATGGACGGCATCTGTTTGAAATTGAAAAAAGTTTTTTAATATAGACCCAATAAAAGGTATATTTTAAAGTGATGTTTTCTCTCTGGGTGCACCAAAAAGTGACAAACTATACCCTGTCCTCAAACCATAAACCGTTTGAAGGTGTCAAGATTTCAGGGCACCATGTAACCTGCATGCCACTTTATGTGACATTACACACTGGAAAACTCTGAAAGACTCTGACCAACCGGAATGCAAGTGTCATAATGTGAGTTGCTCAGTTTAAAGAAAGTCAGTAATTGGCACCCAAAAGTCGCTTAAGTTGTAACTAACAGCCCCTATATAAGTCTCACTTCAGTCTTTTTTGCCTTTGATACAGTAGGTTTGGGAATGAGTGTAGTGTGTTATTGCTAGTGAGTTTTGCTCTGCTACAGAGGTAAATATCCCCCTGCATGACAGTGAGGATAGTATTTGGCAGCTGGAGGAGACACGTGCGGAGGAGAGCCAGGGGAAAATGAGGTGATGGTCACCCAGTGTGATAGTAAGGAGAATAGTACTGAGGAGCTGGAGAAAAAACATAGGAAGGAGAGCCAGGGGGAGAAGGGGGAGGTATTGATGGTCAGCCAGCATGATAGTGGGGATAGTATTAAAGAGCAGGAGGAGGCACATTAGGAGGAGAGCCAGTAGAAGGAGGAGGTGGTGATGGTCACCCAGAATGACAATGAGGATAGAACTGAGGAGCAGGAGGAGACACATGAGGTTAATGCTGGCAGCTCATGCCACAGTGAAGTGGGCAAAGACAAGAAACGGTACTTGTTTCCTAGAACGGCCACACCGATTTTGATCGGGTCGGTCGCATCGCGTCGATCGCATCGCATGCGACCAAATCGCATGCGATGCGACCGACGCGATGGCCCCGATTTTTACATTGACTGAAATGTGAATATGGTCCCTGGGACCCTATTTTACATTGGATTCAATGTAAAATTCTCCCCAGACCCCAATTTTAACCCCCTCAACGGCACCCCACGATTGACGCCAACCCGAAGCGTGGCGAGGGGCGGCGGTACGCGTCCTCCGACCTTTTCATACCCCTACTATCCACGTCGGCGGGGAGAATATAAAGTGTGGCGAGCGCAGCGAGCCACCGAGCCCGAAGCGTGGCGAGCGTAGCGCGACCCGCGAGGGGACATGGATAACTTCACAGGTATACGTGTCCGCTCGCCACGCTTCAGGCTCGGTGGCTCGCTGCGCTCGCCACACTTTATATTCTCAACTCCACGCCGACGTGGATAGTAGGGGAATGAAAAGGTCGGAGGACGTGTACCGCTACGCTCGCCACGTTTCGGGTTGGCGTCAATCGTGGAGTGACGTTCACAATGGGGGGGCATATACAATGAGAAATGGCCCATATTGGGCCATTTCCCATTTTTTCACGGATTACAATGTTAAAAATATTTTAACATTGAACCCTATGGCAAAATCGGGTCCATCGCGTCGGTCGCGTCGCGTGCCATGTTAATGCACCCGACCGACGCGATGGACCCGATTTTGCCTTTGCCGGCAAAATGGACCTGATTTCAAAGGAAATCGGGTCCATCGGGGGTAATCGTGTACCTTAAGTTAAGGTACACGATTACCCCCGATTGTGGCCGTTCTAGGAAACAAGTACCCAAGAAACATTTTAATGATATGAAGCAGATTCTAAAGACTAAGATGGCAGAGGAGCTGCACAAGGTGTGTAGGACAGATGTTGGACGGTACTGAGGAGATGAGCCAGGAGGAGGAGTACGATTCTGACCCAGCTGTTTCTGCCCCTGGGAAGACAGGTACCGGCAGAAATGTGACTTTTTCGTACAACAAGAATTACAGACTCATCCATGCCATGGTGCAAGTATGTCCATGCCTCTTGGGTTCTCAGACACATAAGAACACTGCAACCCAACAAACAAACAAACTTGGAAGCTTGTCACAAGATTAACGCGGTCTGCTACTGGCGCTGTGAAGTGGGCAATGTCATGAAGAATGGTGTGAAGTGGTTGCTAAAAGCAAAGATGGAGGAGGTACACAAGTGACGCAGGACAGTGGGTGGATTAGCAGCTCCCGTAAATTATACAAACTACAAGTAGCAGCTGAAACAAGTATTCAGTAAGAAATTCTGCCTGGCACCTATGTCAAGGACATCGACCACCCCCTATCCTAAAAGTGTTCTGGTAAGTAAACAGACATCCCACTTTTAACTGTACCAACCTAAATCAGTGTGAAATGTACCTTTTGCAACCTCTTTAAAGACAACATTTTTTGAGAGGTATATTAATTCATAGATTACATTTTAACAGCAGTGTCTATAAATAGATATACATTTTGATTTTATTAACCAATATAGTATTAAATGAAAATTCAATCTAAAAGAAAGTATGCATTAAAAGTCACTGTTATTTAAATGTAATAAAAAATGCACACATACAGTTGAAGGGGTTAAGTTTCAGATTCATAATTCTGTAGAAGTGATCCCTTCCATTGGATTAGTGTGAGCCAACCTAGCAGAGTAAGGGCATTTGTTAAAGGTCTCAGTGTGCATTCTAAAACCACCAAACAGTATAGTTTTTTAGGTGGGTGACACAGAGCTGCACCGATGCATTGTTTGTTAGATGTGTGTGCTACATTATAATAGGAATGAGGATTGATTGTATGTGTGTTTCTGTGGCTAATATAAAAAATGTAATCCCTTATATTTTATGTAGATTTTACATTTTATTAAACTTGCAGTAGGGATGCCGGTGGTCAGAATACCAATGCCTGTATCCCGATGCAGAGAATCCAAACCTTCCGCTTGCCCCCCTAGCCTCTCCCCGCAGCCTAACCCTCCCCACTAGTGCCTAACCACAACCCTTGTACCCCACTGCATAAAGCTAACACCCCCACCCCACAGCCTAGCCTTAAGTCCCCCCACAAGTGCCAACCAGAATCTACTGTGGATTCGGCATGAAAAGCCGGCGGTCGGGATCCCGGCGTTCAAAATCCCGACGCCGGAATCCCGAACGCCGAAATCCCGACAAGGGGGGGACGTGGATCTCCCCCCCTTGTGGGCTCGTTGCGCTCGCCACGCAGCGGACCCGGTGCCTCGCTACGCTCGGCACACTAATTTATTCTCCCTCCGAGGGTGTCGTGGACACCCACGGGGGGGAGAAAGTGTCGGGATTTCGGCGCCAAGCCCCTATATTTTTGGAGCTCACTTTCCTTATTTTGAATATAGGGGGGGGGGGGCTGCTTCTCTTTCTGACAAGGGGCACCAATGTGTCTATGGAGTCACATTTGGACATTGAGAAAACAAAACAACCATAGTATCTGGACTAAAAATAAGGGTACAAGTCACTTTCATAAATTAAGGTAGTGAAAGCAGCAGACCCTATCAGTACAGCATTTGGATCTCACATTTTTTTATTTAAGAAATAGATAGACAATTCAATCCTTATTTTTACAAATGCATTCCAAGGTAAAACAAACCTCAGTATTACACAAGTGTGCTTTAGATTGCTGGCCAAAGAGTGCAGTAATCCCAAATGATATCAAATCAATTGCCTTAACATAATGTATAATTGCTACCTGCTGAGGAGGTTGAGTAAAACTTCAATACAATGTGTATTCTCTAGAGATAGCCTACTCCATGAAACGTCTACTGTGTGTGTCAACTAATAAATCATTTCCAGTTGCTGTGGCTTCTAATGTTGCACATATTATAAATAATGGAACAGTATTAAACATATAGCTAATGGTATTGTTTGATGTTTGTGTTATATACCAGTCATTGCTAATTACAAGGATATTAAAAGTTACTGAGTAGTTCTGCAATCAACTAAAAAGAACACACAAATTATTTCTCATGGTACCAAATGAGCTGCATATTTCATTGCAGTTGGCTGCATTAAGAAGTCTCTGAGATGTATATCGTCAAGTCTGTACGATCAATATCATTAAAGATGTGCACGGCCGCTGTTCGTTAACACCCCCCCTTTTGCCTGAACATGCACCTTAATCTGACGGACAATATTGTCAGCGACTGCATTTATCCAGCAAGAGACAGGTGATCGAGAACGTTATCCGTCAG
Source organism: Crinia signifera (assembly GCF_055691185.1). NCBI lineage: Eukaryota > Metazoa > Chordata > Amphibia > Anura > Myobatrachidae > Crinia > Crinia signifera. Next base: position 168,635,571 of record NC_139219.1, read on the forward strand.
TGTGTATGCACTATATAATTCTGCTTCATAGTTAACTATATTGGCAGCCACGGGAATTTTGCCCACTGTGCACCCAGTTTGACATTGAGAGGACTCTCTCTTGTATATATTTGTGCTGTGCATGATCAGGAAATGGTTGCAAGTATAGGCGGTGCAGAGGCAGATGCATTTTCATCAATCAATTACAACCAAGGAGGGGGACATGGGTTCTATTACAGCATCTCAAGTAGGTAAAGTTCATGAACTGTGTGTTGACATAACCGTGGCCTAGCTAGAGTTGCATGTAAAAAATAAATATACCAGTTTGGATACATATATTTTAAAAGTAGTACAAGGCAAATGCAAGTCCACATTTGGCTGAATATACACAATGCTCTAAATGTAATGGCAGAATCTGAGGAATCTCTTCAAAAAGGGAATAAAAAAAATAAATAAAAAAAAACGATAACATTAATAACATTCCCCTTTTAAAATGAGGACTGATAAGTCATAAAAAAAATCCTGTGAGAGACACTTACTGTATTACATTTGGACCCTCCTCTGTCCCACTCCAGTATACCCATTTTTCAACACCAACACCCAGAGTTTAATTTGTATATGTACTATATACTACTGTTCACATGATAATTACAGGAAATGAGCGCAGCATTACCTTTTCTTTGAGTAAAGGAGTTTCATTGTATTTTTATGATGCAAATAAAAGTCAGTAGGTAGTTCCCAAAGATGAGATTTTCCTTCAGCTGGCTTGAAGACCCCCAGAAAGAGATTGATCGCATCTTGCCTGTCTGCATCTAAATAAAATAAAGTAAACTCTACTTATTAAAAAAAAAAAAAAAAGAACATCCACAGAATACCACTGTTTGTGCAAATTTGTACTGCAGCTATAATATTGGAATATACCATTAAATAAGCGAGTAAATCTCGTGGGGGCTTACAAATTGTAGATTGTACGTTTTCACAAGCAGAGCCTTACGTGTTTTTCACTCCCTCGCTTCTGCCATCATCCCCCACTACCGCTTCTCATGGCACCAAATCTTTGGATTCATAAGCTGGGGCTAATTCTGTGGGTATTCTGACTGCATATACTGTAAAACAATGTTTACATAGCTAGTATATTATTTACTGAAATGTTTTGCAAGGTGACTCTTTTGTATGCACTGTTTATGGTTGTGTATTTGGAAGGTACTGCATAACTCTTGTGGCGCCATATAAAAATGTATAATAATATCATTTGGAGAGTTGCCCTAGGACCTTATTCTGTTATTCTGGTTGACGCCCGCACGGCTGCTTGCCCCCCCCCCCCCTCTCACACGCCGCGATCCCCCGCAGGCATGCGATTTGATGTTTTGCATAAACATCCATTCACAGCTTGCTTGCGCGGAGGAAATAATTTGATGGTCGACAACCATCGAATGATTTCTACAGCCCTCACAGACCTAAGATACCTCTGGGGTGTCTTAGGTCTGCGGGTGTCCTGTGTGAAAAGCGGGTGGGCAGCTGACATCAGCTGTCCACCCCCTGCACTATTTCCAAATTTCCATGGGAACACCTATGAAATGCTGGGCGCTCCCAACGACACAACTGCCCGCTGCCCGCCTGCAGTGCTGTGTGCGAGTGGCCAGCGAATAATCAATAATAATCATCAAGCAGCAGGACATGCGCATAACGGTTTATGCATATGTGTTGTTGCGCACCATCACTCCCAGTAGAAGCCTGGAGAGGATTCGGTCTGCATCACTTTTGGGGGGGGGGGAAGGGGGGGGGGGGGGCGCGGGCATGATGTAAACATCAAGCCCTTTAGTATGGCAAATCCCTCAATTTGTGGGTCTTCTGGGAGGATTGCCCACCTTTCCGATGGGCCGTTAGGGGGATCCAAATTCCCAGACCCTCCCGGCCAATCAGAGATGCTAGGCAACCCTAGGGTGTTGCAGTGAAATTAGCTTGCAAAATAATTTGTAACTCACTTTAAAGTGAGTGCTTTGCTACGGTAATTGACAGCCAATGAGAAACATTAGTACAGCGGAATTACTATACGTTATGCCATGCAACATAGTTCATGCAAATATTTTCAGTCTCTATCTTTTGGAGTTTAATTTCTGTGTAATTCAATAGAAAACAGCAAACAAAAAAAAAGTTTGGATTAACATTTTATTCTGCACTAAATGCCTGATTCAAACCCGTATGCAAATCTGTCAAAATTGCTATTTGACGATTTTCACAGCTGTGCTCATGGCGACGAAGCATATTCTGGGAGCAGCCCACACAATGCAGGATTAAAAGCAAACACAATTACATTTTCAATGCAAAAGCAATAAATGCAGTATATTACCGTAAACATGAATATGAATTTTGGTAAATAAAATTCTAAGCACTTAAGGAACATATATTCACCTTTAGCTGGTTTGCATGTTAAAAAACAGCTTGGCAGGAGAGAATTACATTTTCACACACAGCTGAAAAAGAAGTGGCTGTTGCCACAGCAGATCTTGCAGACTGTTAGACGCTGACTAAACAAATCAATGACAGATATTTTCACCTTCTCATATTGCGCACTATTGACATCACCATGATGTCGTCATACAGAAAACTGCTAACACCAAGCACACTTTTCAGTTCCATTTTTAAAAATTACATAAAAAAGTACCATTACAAGAATGATCATAAAACGGCATAACTTTCTGATCGCTGTTATATGTATATTTATTCAGGGCATGGGACTTTCATAGGTATACTTGGGCAAACATATAGAGCACCACCATTGCAAGATATGTACTTCTTTAGTGATTTTGAGCACCACAGGAAATTTCCATAGCTGCTGCTAACCTTATCTCCAAGTGCTAGGAGGAACCAAAAGGATAGTAAAAATATATTCAGCTGCAGTACTAAAACACCTGTAGCCCAGTGCAGCCACACCCACTTTTCAAACCATGTCTTCTCAAGTTAAAATTACCCACAATTTATCCATGCCCTGGAATACAGTGACAACATTGGAGCTGTGCTTAACATTCAAATTTGAATTTACATATTTTACTTTTTTTTTTTACTGTAGGGAGGCTGATACCTGCAGGTATTAGTATGATCAGCAATTGTCATACTTCTCATCAGCTGTGGTCTGTTTTGGGTAGGGAGGCTTCTGCTCCCCATGCCCAGACAGGAGGAACCGAGAAGACAGCCAGGCCCAGCAATGGATCTGGCAGGTGCTGGGACTGGTGCATGAACACAAGCGTCAGCTTGAATTCGCATGTGCAAAACCCTGGATTCTATAGACTGCATTGGCTGTAGCCCATATAAACTAGGTAGGACTGCAGAAAAGGCAAGGAGAAGCTTCCTACTGGAAGCCAGCTCTCTTCTAGTTGCAGCCCGGTCTGGCAGTCCCAAAAGGAAGGAAACAGTTCACAATAGGACTGCCCTATCTGGTGACTGGCAGGTATGATATCCATGTGCATACCTGTATGTTAGGTAATATAGATTGTAAGCTTCACTGGGGCAGGGACTGATGTGCATGTTCAAATATTCTCTGTAAAGCGATGCGGAATAGGTGTGCGCTATATAAAAAAACAATAATAAATAAATACATTTACAATAACAAGTACAATAACAAGTTACTGCCAGTCACAGTTATGGCTATTTTACACACTCCGGCTCCTGCCGGGCGGCGAAAACCCGCACGGCCAAAAGCCCTATTGTGTCCATTTACACGGGCTGTGGCCATTCAACTGGTGTGTGCTGCACGGCTTCATGGTCGTACGGGTTTTCGCCGCCTGGCAGGAGCCAGAGTGTGTGAAATAGCCCTTAAGCCAGTGCTTTCACAGATCAGCTGAGTTCATGGACGTGGCAGATTTTACTGGGGAGGCGGCATTCCAGCAGCCTATAAGTAAAATCGGCTACTGCTTCCTACTCCATCATTGTGAAATGAACACTAAGCTATAAAAACCAGTGCAACAGTGTCCTGATTGTTAAAACACCTGCTGGTTATAGGTATGACATTGCTTTAGTAAGCAAACTATGAAGTGGACAAAATAGATGATATTTCCATATAGTGCATAATGCACAGCATGTTTTACTGTGTGAATCAAATACTGTATGTGATTTACACAAGTGTGGATTAAGATATTGAGTATACAGTCAATAGGCTGACAGTCAATAGGTTTGTCATGGTAAAAACTTTTATAGTTAAATGGTCAACCGTAACTTCGGTCAATAAGGCCAACAGGTCAGCCTCCTCTTGTTGCCTAACTCTAACAGTACCCTTTCACAGCTTATCCCTATATCTCTGCCAAGTGCCTAATTCTAACACCCCAAGTGCATAAACATTACCCTACAATTTTCTGTGTCGACAATTTGCACAATAGCATGTTGGACATGTCGACCTTTTAAACCTGTCAACATAATCCAGGTCGACCAAATGTCTGTGGAGCATTTGACCCCATCAATAATCTGGTGTCAACCTACTTACTGTCCATCTATTCACTTACGAGGATACCCTATACACATACAAAGAGTGGTGATATGAAAGGTGATATCCAGTCTTCGTATATAAAAAAGCAGTTGAGGACTGGGGTATTACCTGAAAAGGCATTACTGTAGTATCTAGAGAGGGTCTGCATAATATCTTTAGAATGCTGGGTCCAAGGTGCAATCTTCCTGTAAGTTTTGACTCTGTGAACAAGCTGGGAACCACCATATTGTAGAGACAATGTGTCACCATGATCCTCATATAGTTCTTCAAATAATCTGCAGAACATAAAGAATGCATCATTTTCACAAAGGCTGAATTTCCAAAATGAAGCTAGATTAAAAAATGCATAATGCTAACACTACTGTATGTAATGAGTCAGGCCCTATTGCACCAGAAAGGCAAACATAGTTATACGCATGGAAAACTAGAATCGTTTAGCCATTCCAAAGAGAGCGATGCATTGATTATGAATAAATTAAATTTGAACAATTTTGGATCAACAATACAACATTTCAGAGATACTGAAGATTATAAACACGTGACAGAGAGAACATTGACACAAAGGAATAGGATAGAAAAACCAAATAGAATTAATAATTTCATATTAAACATAATCTAGAAAGAACCAATTCTGTCTTTAGACTGGGCAATGTAGAAACCAATCTGAGGAGTCGAGAAGGGTTCTCAGATCAAAAACCCACCCGCCAATTCAGACAAAGGGAGTACACAAAGAAAGAATATACACAAATCCCAAATACAGATTTAGGAGCAGGACCTAAAGCAGGGTTGGGGAACCTCAGGCCCGGGGGCCGTATGCGGCCCCCGTAGCCAGTCTGAGTGGCCCGCCCGCCCACCCACCCGGCGGTTTTGCCGGGAGTCAAGTACATTGGAATTCTCACGAGAGGTCGGTAGTTCTCGCAAGATTCAGCAGCAGGAGACTGTCAGTCCTATTCAGAAGCAGCCGCTTCTGAAAGGACTGAAAGTTTTTTACACGTGCCCCTGAAGGATTTTTTTCCCCATACAAACAGCCCTTTGCACAAAAAAGGTTCCCCACCCCTGACCTAAAGAAAGAACCAATCACCACCATGCTGCTTGGTGAGCTGGATAAACTACCTGAGATTTTGCACGGTCAATCTGCACTTCTGAAATAATCCTAACTCATTCGATATCGTTTTGCAATCTTTATCTGCATCTTCTGATCTTCCCTGCTGCAGGGGAGATCAGAAGATGCAGCTAAATAACAGGAATTATGGTCTTACCTTTTAATTCTGTTTTTCTGAAGCCATGATGGATCACTGTTACCATAGGATATGGTAGCAGTGAGGAGTTAAACTTCTAAGAGTGCAGACTCCTCTGCCGAATGCCGCATCAGCAGAGGCGAAAGAATCAAAACTGTAAAATCAGATAAATGTATGTACAGAAGACCAGGTACTGTAGCTGCTCTGCAAATCTGCTCCACAGAAGCACCCCAGCCCGCCGCCCAGAATGCTGCTACCGAGCAAGTAGAATGGGCTCTAATGGAGACTGGAACAGGATTACCAGAGAAAAGGCTTGATGAATAGCCATTCTGATCCATCGTGCAAAGGACTGTTTAGAGACTGGAAACCCCTCTCTTTCATTTATTATAAAGAATAAACAAAGAATCCATTTTACAGAGAAAACATCTTAAGTAACTCAATCTGAATCCTCGGAAGAAGAACCTGAAGGCAAAAAAGCGGGGACAACAATCTCCGGATTTAAGTGGAACCTAGATACCACCTTAGGGAGATAGTCCAAATGAGTAAGGAATACCTCCCTGTCTTTGTGGAAAACCAGAAAAGGTGCCTTAACTGCCAGGGCCGAAACTCTCTGAACCAAAGCGATGGCAAGGAGAAAAACATTCACGTCAATCAATGCAAAGAGGCCTCCAACCAAGGCTTAAACGGAGCCTTCGGTAAAGCCTTGAGAACAACAAATCAAATCAAGTCCCAAGGGTGACATGGGGAAACATAAGGAGGCTGCACGTGTAAAACACCCTTCTTAACCGCAGAAGACTGAGCAACTCTCTTTTGAAATAGAACAGACAAAGCAGATAACTGGACATTTAAGGATGCCAGACGCAATCCTGTTCAACAACCTTGACAAAGAATATTGCCTAGGAGACAAATGACGCGTTAGACACCATGCAAAATAAGTCCGATACACCCTGTGGTAAACTTTAACTGTAGATGGTTTACAAGCAGAAATCATAGTATGAATAACCAGGTCTGAAAAAACTCTAGCCTTTAAGACGGACCACTCAACTGCCATGCCATCAAATTCAGACAGGGAAGGTCTGGATGAAGACAGGGGCCTTGCGTGAGTAAGTCTGGCCATAGAGATTCTTGATATCTGCAAATCTTGCTCGCTTTGGCCAGTTGAGTACAAGCAGAATGGCTATTACCCTTTCCACCTGAATCTTTTGAAGAACCCGCTGAAGCAGGGCAATCGGAGGAAAGAGATACACCGTTTGAAACGGCCACAGAACCGCCAGTGCATTTATAAAAAATGCACCCTGGTCTCTTGTGCGTGCTCCGTAACAAGGAAGCCGTGAGGCAACAGGTCGATCTAAGGCCGACACCACCGCACCACCATATGGTGAAATACCTGTGGCTGGAGGGACCACTCTGATGAGTGGACATTCTACCTGCTCAAGAAATCGGCCTCCCAGTTGAGAGGCACAGAATGTACGCAGCCGAGACTGAGAGAAGAAACTTTTCCACCCAGTAAAGGACCTGGGACACCTTGAGCATTGCTGCCCGACTGAGGGTGCCCCCCTGGTGGTTGATGTATGTCACCACAGTGGCATTGTCGAATTGCACCTTCATTGCACGGTGATACAGAAGAGTTCTGCTCAGTTCAAGAGGAACTGCAGGTTCAGACTCCTTGAAGTGTCATGAAGATCCCTCGTAACATGAGAATGTTTATTGTCAGCTTCTTTTCTGCCCCTAACCAATGGCCCTGAAAAGAATGGGACTCCACCACTGCCCACAGCCCCTGAGGCTGGTGTTCATTGTGAGAATCACCCAGTGGATGATGAGAAAGAATCTCCACTGCCTCAAGTGTTTGGAGTTCAGCCACCAAAGAAGAGACAGGCGGGTGTCTCTGGATATCACCAGGAACTGGGACTTCAGGCGTAGGGGAGAATGATCCCAACAACGAAGGACCTCCAATTGTAATGGACGAGAGTGCCATTGGGCATACTGCACCACTTCGAAGCCGACCACCATCTTGCCTAGAAGTCGCATGCAGAAATGAACCAACACAGTTCTGCAGGCTAAGAACTCCTGGACCAATGCCTGAAGAGACCTGCGATTGTCGACTGGGAGGAAGAAGCTACTTGTCCAACAAGGTTCCCAGGTGGATTATCTGTTGGGTGGGAACCAGACTGGACTTTTCCCAGTTGATCAACCACCCCTGTGCCTGAAGCACAGACAACATCAACTGGATGTGACTTTGAAGCTACGTTGGCGAATCTGTCAGGAGTAGGTCATCCAGATAGGCCAGGGTTCTGACACCCTGTAGTCTCAGATGAGCAATCATAACTGCTATGACCTTTGTAAAAACATGTGAAGTGGTCAACAAGCCAAATGGTAATGCCAGGAATTGAAAATGTTGCTTTTGAATCACAAATATGAAACCCCCCCCCTGATGGTCCTCCTGAATCGGAATGTGCAGGTATGCATCCGCGCATCCATTGACATGAGGAAGTCGTTCCTCCGGAACGCCTGAAGAATGGAGTCAGCAGATTCAGGATGGGGCGATAAGAACTATCCGGCTTGGGAACAAGGAACAAGTTCAAATAAAACCTCCCTCCACTTTGTAGAGGCGGGACCGGTTCTATGACTCCTGCAGTAAGGAAAAAAAGAGAACCGCTTGAGAAGGGCCAAAGCCTTGTCGGTGTCTGCAGGATGCTCTGTTGAGAAAAACCGAGTGGGGAAACGCCACTTGAAAGACAGGGAGTACCTCTTTGAAATAAGTTCCCAAATACACCTGTCGGACCATCAGGCTGCAGGCTTCTCAGACTGTTTGGGGGCTTGGCGATGGCCAGACCAGATTGTCAAGGAAGTGAATTGCGCACTTTGTGAAATATGTTGAACACAAATGTTCCTATTGCAAATGAACTTGAGCCTGTTGTAAGAAACCCAAAATACATTAGACTAATTGTTGTGAACACATCATGATAAAGTGGAGAGAGGTAAAAGTGTTCCTATGCAAATAAACTGAAGCCTGTTTCTGAGACACAAAATATTTTAAACACAAATGTTCCTATTGTTGAAACCACAGTGTGATAAAGTGGGGAGAGATACAGTATCCTGATACAATCAACTTGAGTCTGTTGTCTATGACCCAAAATATATTGCACAAATAGTTTTTAGTGTTGGTAACACATCATGATAAAGTGGAGAGAGATGAAGAGATTTTGCACATATAACATTTATTGTACACACTTAAATAGCTTGTGCATACACATACGAACGTGTGCGCTGGTGGGCGGGGGGGATGGTTGTGGGGGTGCATTGTAGCTCTGCGGTGACCTCAAGATCAGGGTTCCAGGTGTGAATGGTACAGGGGGGTGGAGTTCCTTGTTAGCTGCAGTCTCGTTGGTGGTGACTGTGGGGAGCCTGATGACATTGGCAAAGTCACGGACTGAAAAGAAAAAGACAAGGATACAGGTTGGTGGTGTGGGGGCTGGCGCCCCGTCCTCTCTGCAGCGCACCTCTGACCTGTGTGTGTAGCGATGTCCCTCCGGTCCTTGCTGCAATGTTGCTGCTGCTGTAGATTCGGTCCTCTTCCAGCCGGAACTTGGTCGTGTGGCGTCCGAATCCAGGCCCGGCTCCACAGTGCTGGTGGTGCGCAACTTACGGGTGTGCAGGATTGCAAGACCTTGCCGCCCAGTGTCACACCCTCCTCTGATTCCTGACTCCCAGCCAGGAGGATCTTGTTTGAATTGATTGGCGTGTGCTGTGTGATGAACATCCAACGCGTTTTGGCACTACGTGCTTTTGTCAAGGATAAGTGTGCTGTGCTCCAAGTGCTGTCTTATATTCTCCTCTTGCACTTGTTTCATTGGGTATCGGTATGGGGGGGGGGGCGTGGTCTGAGTTACATTGTCCTTGATGTCTCGGTCATGCTTCGTGGATTTGGATTGACTGTACTGTGTTGTGAAGCTCAGGTTGCGGTTATTTGATTTAGTGTGTTTGGTAAATTCTTGTAATGTGGTCTCTGATACCTCCCAGATAATCAACACGTCATCTATGTATCTTCGCCAGAGGACGAGGTTTGCTCCAAAGTCATGCCCCCTCCATATGTTTTCCTCTTTCCACTTGCTCATGAAGAGGTTGGCAAACGGCCTTTAGTCTTTTGTGGCTGGAAGCATGAGGAGGACTGGCCCAATGCCTTCCCCTGGGGATGAAAGAAGCAAAACCCCCGGTTTTGGTGCCACAGAGGGCAGGAAAGCCATCTTTGATGCAGCAATGGTCGCCACAATCTTGTCTAGTTCTGTACCAAAAAGAACTTCCCCAGAGAACGAGAGAGCCTCCAACGCTATCTTGGACTCACTATCCACATGCCAAAACGGATCCATAAGGCACGCTTGACCGAAACAGAGGCAGCCGAGATGCTAACATGAAGGTACCCAAGATGAACGTAGCCTCATTAAGATACTGTAAGTGTTTGCTTCCGAATTTTATCTACCAAAACCATCAGGTCTGATTTTTGGAAACCCTCCCTGAGACCTTCCGCCAAAGCATCCAGCTGTCCATTGATGGCTAAGGATACTGAAGCTCCTACAGTAGCAGGACAAATGGCAGCCCTTGTATTAGAGTAAATTCCTTTTAGGATTTGCTCAAGATTATTGTCCGTAGGCTCTTTAAGGGAAGTCACATCAGGAATAGGAAGAGTGGAAGAACGGACTAAGCGTGCAATATGTGCATCCACAGGAGACGGAGATTCCCACATCTTCATATACCCTTCAGCCATGGGATAGAACTCTGTAAACCACCTGGAAAGAAGGAAATTTTTATTAGGGCGTTTCCATGCCTCTTTAAAAATTCTTCTAATTGAGGAGATGAGGGTAAGACCGTGAAATCTTCTTTCGTTTAAATATCGGCATTCCTGAAGGCAGAATGGGGTCTGAGTCTGCTATCTGTAGAACCTCTCTAACGGCTTTCACCAAGTCTTCCACCCTAGTGAGCGCCTTATGCTCCTCATGAGGTTTGACCTGCTCAGTGGCTTCCTCATTTTCCTCCTCCTTTTCAGAGGATTTTTTCTGCCCCGGGTAAAAGGAACCCTTACAGTCCGTATCATCTGACGTAGCTAAGTCCCTGAGAGGTCTAGCCCGAGACTTTCTCTTCTATACAACTGCTGTAGATTTGAAGAGACCTGCACCAAACGCTGCACCACTTGTGCCAACCTCTGCACCCAAGCTGGCTAACGACCAGACTGGGGTACAAGCATATCCACAACAGGGCCCGACTGCAACAGTCTAGGAGCCCCCAGTTGTGCAGTCAAATCTCGCATGTTACAGCCCACTCAGGCTCAACTGTCACAGCGCAACTGGGCAGGGACTCAGTAGGCGCAACAGCACCGCGATCACAGATGCCACTATGGTCTCTGTTAGTGCAAGTGAAATTTTCATTGCAAAGAGTACAGGTGTAAGAACGCAGTGCAAAAGAACCCTTACCCTTCAGTGAAGAGACAAAAAACACACACAGCCTTAATTAGGACAGTGGGTAATGACAGGCACTACACAAATTGGAAGAGACCCAAACATGAAATAAGTGGCTCTGTTATCTGCTTCAGTGAGCCTACCACAGTAGTAATAAACTGTAAGGTTTATTTTGTCTATGACCCAAAATATATTGCACAAATAGTAGCTATGGGCTGCTCAAAAAATGAACCCCCTTCCGAAGCCTAACCAGGGCTATTAACCATAAAAAGTCTTCAAAAGTCAGCCCTGGTGGCCTAGAGGGGAGACCGAAAGATCGGGGCCCGCCAGCAGTGCCTCCTCCGCCGGCGTTGCTCGCCACAAGAGGTATGTCGGAGTCCGACACCGAGACTCCGCTTACCTGACTCAGGCTTCAGACGTTGCCGCGGCTCTCCCGATGCCTAGTGGAGATTCTGGGGCATCTGGCCATGGAGGTCAGAGACCCAGCACAGTGTGCTTCCTTCTGCTACAGCGCACTGTACACAGCGCCTGCAGCAGGAACTGAAAGTAAAATAAAAAATAAAGTATAAATCAGGGCTAAAAAGCCCAGCTCCTAAAAAGGTGCCTGTTCCTGAGGCACCAAGTAAAAACTGATTAGCCTGGGGGCAGGGCAGGGTATTAAGGAGGCCATCCCAGCTGCACTCTAAGAAGTTTAACTCCTTGGTGCCCGGTCGGAGGACCTACAATATCCCATGGTACCAGTGGTCCACAATAGGCTGAAGGAAAAATCTGTGCTACTATATGCAGTTATTGCTGCACAAGGTGGTCATACCAGATACTGAAAGCAAAGCTTCACATATGTTTGCCACTCACATGTATGTGATATTGGATCATTTTCCTCATATTTAAATGAGCACATCTATTTTTGGTTCTCTTTATCTACTTTTAGGACTTGAGATCCTCTGCTACTGCTCATGGGTCCCAATGAAAACACTCCGGAGCTATCAATGCTACAGATTCATGGTATTTTTCAATAATGATGTCCACCTAATAACTTACACACATTAATGCACAGTCACATGTAGAGTATTTTTCTAGCACTACATTGTCCTATCACCACTATGCCATCTTGCTAATGATGTGCAGTTATATCAATACTTTTGCCGTGCTATTAAATAGAAGCTGTTGGAGTAAAAGACAAAACTACAGGGAGTCCAGATACTCTGGAGAACTGCACGTTGTTGCCTTTTGCTAGCTCTTATTCATTTGTTCAGAATGAAAAAGGTTTGAATATTAGATCCAGCTGGAAGTGTATTCAAGTACATGTGACCATGCTAAGTATGAAAAGGAATATAATACAGGAAACTCAGATAGTAAAGTGTTTTTCATTAACCCTTTGAGTGCTAAAGTTGCTGTGAGAGATCCTTAAAATATCAATTAAAATTGCCTGCGCCGCTCACAGCAACTGTTTTTTTTGTTGTTGTTGTAATATTTAAATGTTAATTAATTGACTTGGATGTATTTGTATTTATTTATACTGAAAAACAGTTGCTGTGAGCGATGCTGGCATGATCAGCGGATATTTTGCTCACAGCAACGTTGGCACTCAACGGGTTAAGGGAACAAACATTTCATTCTATGATGGTGGGGTTAAATTATTTACTTAACAAATCTGCATTATCTGTTCTACTGCATGTAAAGTTGAACAAGGAAAGCATGCAAATTTATCTCTAATTTCAAACAAATGACAGGCAATTAGATGACAGATTAAGACAAGGAAGGAAGGATGGATGGTTGAACAACTTCCACCTGACTAATAGTAAAAAAAAATGAATTAATAAAATACATTCTGTAATGAGTACTTGGAAGGCACTTAACGGTTTACTTAATCAGTGTTTCTTTGTTGCGTGACACATTTAGTGCACAAAATCTAGAGGGGCACTAATACGAAAATACCACATGCCATTATAGCCAAAGAGAAATGTATTTGTATTGATGCAACTCATGCAACTCTGAAACGAGTCATTTGTCCTTATAGTACTAGATCACAAAATACTGAGCATCTGAATCTTAAGGGACATACACACGTGGTGATTTCAGCCCCTTTTCTAAGTGATCTAACCAGATCGCTTACAAAAGAGGCACGGATCGCTCCATGTGTATGCCCTGCAAAGATGGCGAAGCGCGGTTCCATGCGTTGCCAATCAGCTACCTGTAATTTTTCAAACCAAGCCTGTAACTTCACAGTTAGGAGCGGATTGGCCGGAGATAAAGTACCAGCCACTTTATCACTTCACCAAGTTTAATAAATCTGCCCCTGATTTCTGTGCATCCCCTTGCCATCTGCAACATGCCTGAGCACTGTAGTAGTAGTACGTTTATTTATAAGGCGCCGCAAAGTGTCCGCAGCGCCGTACATAGCAAACCAAAAAAAAAACAATTACAAGGTAACGTACAGGGTGTGTTGAAAGAAACAGTATAAATAGGGGTATAGCTGGTAGAACTAAAATCAGCATCAGTTCAGAAGTAGGTGTCAAAATTGTCAAGGAGACTGAAGATGAAGTAGAGGAAGGGAAGAACAGGACAGGAGCACAGGTGAGGTAATGAGGTAGGGTGAGTACGTGAGGAAGGAGGGCCCTGCTCATAAGAGTTAACATACTAAAAATAGGTGGGTGGACAAACGAAATACAATAGGATAAGTAGGAACGGAGGGGAACGGAGGCAGGATAGGAGGATCAAAAGAGGTTAGGAGGAGGGATAGGCTAGTCGAAAAAAGTGGGTTTTGAGGGAGCGCTTGAAGGAGGTAAGGGAATCAGATAGCCTGATGGGTGGCGGGAGGTTGTTCCAGTGCAGAGGGGCAGCGCGAGAGAAATCTTGGACACGGGAGTGGGAGGAGGTGATTAGGTGAGAGGTCAGTCGGCGGTCAGCGATGGAGCGAAGAGGACGGGAGGGAGTGTGGATAGAGATCAGTGAAGAGAGGTAGGGAGCTGTGGAGGAGGAGAGAGCCTTGTAGGTGGTGGTGAGGAGTTTAAAGAGAACTCGGAAAGGAATGGGGAGCCAGTGAAGAGATAAACAGAGGGGGGAGGTGGAGGTAGAGCGGCGGGAGAGGAAGATGAGCCTAGCAGCAGCGTTAAGAATGGATTGGAGAGGTGCAAGGCGGGTGAGAGGTGGCCCAGAGAGAAGGATGTTGCAGTAGTCAAGGCGGGAGATGACAAGAGAGTGAATGAGAATTTTGGTCGCGTCAGTGGAGAGGAATGGTCTGATGCGTGAGATGTTGCGTAGGTGAAAGCGGCAAGACTGTGAGAGAGCACGAATGTGGGGGGTGAAAGAGAGGGAGGAGTCAATGATGACACCGAGGCAGCGCGTTTGGTCGGTGGACGTGATCTCGGTTTCACCAATGCTGATGGAGATAGTGGGAGAAGAGGGGATGTTCGGGGGATGGAAGATTAGAAGTTCAGTTTTAGCCATGTTTAGTTTCAGAAAGCGTTGGGTCATCCAGGCTGAGATGGCCGTGAGGCATTCGGAGACCTTGGACAGGAGTGATGGGGATAAGTCGGGGGAGGAGAGATAGATTAGGGTATCATCAGCATAAAGGTGGTAATGAAAACCATAGGAGCTGATGAGCTGATGAGGGTGCCACTGTATCATCAGACATAAACAAACTGGTTGCATGGACATGGTTATACTGGATTTTTACTTGTGATCTTTCTGTTCTACAAGTTGTCATCATGCATGCTCACATGATCGATACATGCATCCAGACAATCGCCAGGAGACCAGCACTTATATAGTTATGAGGATGCCAGTGCCAGAATTTCGCCTGTTGGCATCCAGGTCGTAAGTTTACTGATAGCGGAGGAGTTTGGCTAGTGTGGTGGTGGGGGGGGGTTAGGTTAAGGCACTAGGAGGGAACTTAGTATTAGACTGTGCTGGGGGGGGGGGGGGGGGGGGTTGAAGGACTTCTAAATGGGGGTTAGGCTGCAGCCTGGGGGGGGGTTAGGTTTAGGCAATGGGGTACAGGCACTAGTGTGAAGAGTTAGGGAATGGCTGCAGGGGAGGAGGGTTAGGGAGTTTTGTAACTGTGGCAGTTGACAATCCTGAGTACCCATTTACTAGTTTTCAATCGGTGAGTTCCGTATCCCGGTTCTAGTTTTGGGGATTCCTGATCACAGGCTGAGGAGTTGGTTCCAACTCAATGTGTCTGTGGTCAAGTCCAGGGGGTTTATTTTGCCACAAAAAAAATCCAAGTTTTTGCATTTTCAGATACAAGTTTAGTATCCTGGCACAGATCCTGGTCAAAGTATTCCATTCAAGAGTTCTCTGGCTATCTGTATTCATACCATGAACAAGAGTCTCTCATAAAGAGCCCTTGCTTCACCTATGCTGCAATCAGGCCTAAAGGTCCTGAAACCAAAACCTTACAACCACAAAATATGTATTCTATGTGGTGGTTCTATAGTAAACTATTATCAAATAATTCATCAGCTTTGACATAATATTACTTTCATTAGGTATGCATACACAGAACTACTCACAATGCAAACCTATCAATGAGTGATAACGGTATACAAATATACTGGAACAAGATGAGGAATTGTGGGCGCTTGACTTTGTATGTTCAGAAATGTAGAGTTGTCTCAAAATGGATGGATAAAGAGAAAACACAAGATATGTGTATTAATAACACAAAATCTATAGGGCAAATGATTAGGGGGATAAACCAGGTCCCAAGAACAAACAGCGTACCAGAACTCACAATGTGATGCGGTGCTGGACGTGTATAACGGTATCTTTAGGGGATAACCACAGGTGCAGATAGGAAGGTGTGTACCAAATATGAGTGGATGAATTCCCCAAGGTGCGTACCGTACTCACTAAGGACTATGGGTTTACAAGCATATAAAGGTATCTTTAAGGCTGTAATTTCTCAGGCAAACACACGAGTACAGGTCAGAATAGCCCCCAGATGCTGCGTACCATACTCACTGCTATTGCAAGTGGATAACACTCATAAAGGTATCTTTGAATAGAGTCCGTCTCTTTTCACTCCACTCTCAGTAGATGGCAAGTATGCATTCGTGAAGTGGAACGCATATCAGGTGTTGTGCATCTGAAGTATTCTGCTTACAGAGGCTCTAGTTCCGGCTTCCGCCAGATGGAACGCAAACCTGGAAATATGTATGTACATAGTGGAATGCATAACAGGAGATATGCATCTAATGACAGTCTTTATAAAAAAAAAAAGACTGCAATAGTGTCTAAATTGCCAAACGCTACTGATAGATATCGCTGTGTTTGATGTTAATGCCACAATGAAGCACTTATGTGGGTTTTAATACATAAGCTTTAATTGGTATAGCTGTGCACCCTATATTACTCTCCTCTATTTATATATAACCCGGAAGCCGAATTTAATGGTTCCTCCATTTACATAGAGTGTAATATGTTGTACATACCATCAAACAATATGCATCAACCATGTATTAATGCAATCATGAATACATCTAAACATATATTTAAGAAAAATACAATTTTATAGCATAACAATACACGGTACTTGTGTATTTTGGCGGCGCCCATCGCATCGCATACCATAACGCATGCGATGGTATGCGATGCAACGTGATTTCGGTGGTTAGTGTACGATGGCATACAATTTTGAAATTGTATGCCATTGTACATGGCATACAATGCCATACGATGCGATTAAACATTGTATAAGCACACTAATGGGTGCTTATACAATGTTAAGCACCCTAATGGGTGCTTACAATGTTAAATGCACCCCCACGCCACCCCCCCACTATAAACGTGAACCCTAAGCGTGGCGAGCGCAGCGAGCCCACGAGGGGCGGCGGTACGCGTCCTACGACCTTTTCATACCCCCACTATCCATGTCGGCGTGGAGTTGAGAATAGATTAGTGTGGCGAGCGCAGCGAGCAACCGAGCCCGAAGCGTGGCGAGCGCAGCGAGCCCCGCGAGGGGACGCGGATACCTGTGAAGCCCGCGAAGGGACGCGTTTACCTGTGTAGGTATCCGCGTGCGCTCGCCACGCTTCGGGCTCGCTGCGCTCGCCACACTAATCTATTCTCAACTCCACGCCGACGTGGATAGTGGGGGTATGAAAAGGTCGTAGGACGCGTACCGCTGCGCTCGCCACGCTTCGGGTTCACGTTTATAGTGGGGGGGTGGCGTGGGGGTGCATTTAACATTGTAAGCACCCATTAGGGTGCTCAAAAGCACCCTTTAGGGTGCTTATACAATTTTTAATCGTATAGGGGGTCAAAATCGCGTCGCATCGCATGCCATCGTGTACATGGCATGCAATGCGATACGTTCATCGTACGATGTACATTGGGGGCGCCGCTATAATACACAAGTACCCAATACACAATACAAAATCCAGAATAAAAAATAAAAATTCAAGATAAAAAATCGAAAATATACAGGCATGATCATAGGAACCATTTTAATTCGAATTCGTGGTTGAGGCCATGTGGAGTTAGAGTGGATAAGTTGAAGATCCATCTCATCTCCGTTTGAGCCAAACGAACATCCCTATTGTTGTGTCGCCAGTTATTTTTGACTGCTTCTAACCCCCAGAAACCTGTAATGGCTCTGGTGGAGCTATTATGCTCTTCTAGAAAGTGTAAGGAGAACGGGTGATCTTTGAAGCCCTTCTTGATGTTACGAATATGCTCTGCAAGACGTACCTTTTGGTTTCTTTTTGTCTTGCTGACATATAATTTTTCACATGAGCAGCGGATGGCGTAAACCACGGAATTCGAATTACAGGTAATAAACTGTTTAGGTTTAATACACCAATTGTTCAATTTAAATTCAGTGAATTTTCTAATGGTTGAAGGGTAGGCTTTGCACATGGCGCAGTCGCCACATCGGTGAAAGCCATTATTTCGAGTGGACATGGTACCCTTTTCCAAAAATGCGCTATTAACCAGTTTATCCTTTAAACTAGCTGCACGCCTATATATAAATTTTGGTTTTTGAGGTAAAATATTATTAAGAACTGGAACCTCCAGCAGCAATTTCCAATTGTTTTTAAAAATACGATCTATGGATCTATGATAAGCACTATATTGGGTACTGAAAGCTATAGTATAGGTAGTTGTGCCCACAGTGCTAGTCGATTTTTCTTTCAGGAGGTCCTCCCTTATCATGGACCTGGTTTCTTCAAGCGCCCCATCAAGAAGCTCAGTGTTATATCCCTTATTAATGAACTTATCTTTCATATTGGAGGCACTGGTCTCAAAATTGATGGCATTGGAGCAATTACGTTTTAATCGTACGAACTGCCCCTTGGGGATATTCGATATCCGGCTTCCGGGTTATATATAAATAGAGGAGAGTAATATAGGGTGCACAGCTATACCAATTAAAGCTTATGTATTAAAACCCACATAAGTGCTTCATTGTGGCATTAACATCAAACACAGCGCTATCTATCAGTAGCGTTTGGCAATTTAGACACTATTGCAGTCTTTTTTTTATATAACGCCGCCTGTCATTAGATGCAGATCTCCTGTTATGCGTTCCACTATGTACATACATATTTCCGGTTTGCGTTTCATCCGGCGGAAGCCGGAACTAGAGCGTCTGTAAGCAGAATACTTCAGATGCACAACACCTGATATGCGTTCCACTTCACGAATGCATACTTCCGGTTATGCGTTCCACCCAGCGGAAGCCGGAACTAGAGCGTCTGTAAGTATATTACTTCAGACCGCTGCGGCCGCCCGTATACATCACTTTTTTATCTGTAAAAGTTTTTATTGGGTAATCCGCCAGTAGAGCTATATAATAAGCTCAGAGATGTGCTTTTTAACAATCTGTGCAGCCCACACTCTCCTTAATTACGGCGAACCGGAAGTGGTTCCTCCATCCTGAATATAAGCTCTGGAAGTTATGACACTCACTATCCTTGAAAAAGGCGGCTGGACTGCCGAAACATGTCGGGAATTAAGTGAGTTATTGTTTTTGTTTTTATTATTATCTTGTTACTGTGGCTATATGGCCTATTGGCCACACTACAAGCTGTTTTATTAAATCCTTTTTACTGAGACCAATCCTCCCTTGTGTTTTTGGCGATCATCACATTGCCATCTACTAAGAGTGGAGTGAAAAGAGACGGACTCTATTCAAAGATACCTTTATGAGTGTTATCCACCTGCAATAGCAGTGAGTATTGTACGCAGCATCTGGGGGCTATTCTGACCTGTACTCGTGTGTTTGCCTGAGAAATTACAGCCTTAAAGATACCTTTATATGCTTGCAAACCCATAGTCCTTAGTGAGTACGGTACGCACCTTGGGGAATTCATCCACTCATATTTGGTACACACCTTCCTATCTGCACCTGTGGTTATCCCCTAAAGATACCGTTATACACGTCCAGCACCGCATCACATTGTGAGTTCTGGTACGCTGTTTGTTCTTGGGACCTGGTTTATCCCCCTAATCATTTGCCCTATAGATTTTGTGTTATTAATACACATATCTTGTGTTTTCTCTTTATCCATCCATTTTAAGACAACTCTACATTTCTGAACATACAAAGTCAAGCGCCCACAATTCCTCATCTTGTTCCAAAATACCCACAGTGGGGATTACAAAGTGGTCCTCCTTCAGGAATTGAAGCTGCATGGACTATTAGCGCCTTGGGACTTTTCCGTTTTTTTGTTTTATGGTATACAATTATAGAACTATGACTATTCTTGGGTGTTCAGTGACTCCCTGCCAACTATAACTTTGTGCCCTCCCTCCAACACTTTATAAAAAGACAGTGCGTGCTGAAGAATTATCCCTTATTCCTGTTATGACACAGTGTTATATACAAGGTGTGTCTATTAAATTCCAGGACTGGGACTAATACAACGGAATTAATAATAAAAAACGAACATACGTTTAATAGTCCTCAAAATAATCACCTCCGGCAAGCACACACTTTTGTGCACAGCGGTACAAATTCTGGAAACATGCTTCGAAGTTGAGCAGTTATGTTTTTCTTTATGTCCTCTACGTCCTGAAATCGATGCCCTTTCAGAGCAGTCTTACGTTTTGGGAACAAGTAAAAGTCAGGAGGTGACAAATCAGGAGAATACGGAGGATGATTAACCTCTACGATGTCATGTTTTGCCAAAAAGCGCTTCACACTGAGAGCACAGCGGGGCCTCGCGTTGTTGTGCAGTAGGAGCCAGCTGCCTTTATCCATATTCGGTCGCACACGGCGTACTCGTTTAACTAACCGATGCAAAACAGCTTCGTAGTACTCTTTGTTGACAGTTTGATTAGGTGGCACAAACTTGTGATTGATCAGTCCATGTGCATCAAACCGGAAATGCTGACGCAATCACGCATTTGCAATGCGCATTTGTTCCACCTTCGCGCCTCATTGGTTACGCTATCACATCCGCATGATGACGCGTTCCTACACATTTTCATTCATTAACTACACGTACAGTTTTGGAATTTAATAGACACACCTTGTACATAATGCCTACAGTGTAGTGCTCCTTACACATAATACCCACAGCAGTAGTGCTGCTTACATACATTCTGCCCTTACACATAATGCCCATATTATTAGTGCCATTATACACATGGGGCAAAATGTACTGAGCTGCCGTTAAAACTTGGCTGGTTAAGAATGTAATTGGGTCTGTTTTGTGTGGAAAAAAACTGCTAATTTTCTTTACTGCCATGTTCTCAGGATTCATATTTTCCAATAATGAAGTGATTCGTGGTTGGCTAGAGTTTGCCGGCACGCAAGGATCAGTGAGGAGCTGAAAACCATTCCTGATATTTTTCTTTATAACAAGCATTTTATTCCCAAGGAACCTTTTGCATTAATTTTGTGGTGTGCTTTCTATATACCGGTAATCACTCTGGTAAGAGAAGTCACTATTTATTGCATTAGGTGTTACCTTTTACCTTCATTTTACCATAGAAATTTCACCTATTTGAAATATAGGATCTGGTTTGTGGCTTCCACTACAAAATCTGGGGAGAGCACCAGTGAGAACGGACATCGCTGTTTACATGAGAAGACATTATTCCAGATTCATGTTCATGCAAATTAGTGCACAGTTACCGCCACTTACCTAACTGCATCTGTGTCGAATTGCAAATTAGGTTTATCGATCAGCCCTAAAGAGTACAGCTGATACGCCAAAGCACATTTCCCCACCATGAACTGTGCAGTATTGGTGCGGTCTAAACAATCAACACAGTTTGTTCGAAGAACACCAGTCTGAAAATAAAGCCAGAAAAGAATTTTGGTTATGCACTTGTATAATTACATTCAAACGAACAGTCAGAAACTTAGAAAATAAATCTGTCATAACTTATTTCAACGAACATACAAAAAACATATTTTTAGATAACAAAATGTTACCAAGACTGTTCTCCAGTACTAGAAGAAAAAAAAATTCTTGAAGAAACTACCCGTATATACTCGAGTATAATTTTACAAGAAAAAACTGGGAAAACTCATTGACTCAAGTGGGACCCTTACTCGAGTATAAGCCGAGGGGGGCTTTTTCAGCATAAAAAATGTTCTGAAAAAGTAGGCTTATACTCGAGTATATATGGTAGCTTTATTTCCACTTGGAATGTTTAGAATGCTATATGAAAATGCTTGACAATGGGACTAATTCAGCTAGCTCTGCAGATCTGTAAAAAGTGAATATAGCGATTTTTGCAGATCTGCACATGCACTCACAGGCCAGCATCTGCACAAAGCTTTAAATTATTGTCGTATTTTTGGCAAGTTAACGACAGGGGGTGGTGACCATGTATTTTTGGCGCGGTCTGGACACTGCAGGTTTGTCCGGATCATTCGATGGGAAGGGGGGCGGCGGTGGCTCGATGACATCACACGCAGAGGCTGTGACACAAAAGATGGCCGGCCTGCACCTGGCTTTGCAACTAGGCTGTGTGATCATGGGGAGGGACCAGCATGGAGGGGAGCCTTTCCATGTGCTGGGGAGCCTTTCCATGTCCCTCCCCCACCCCGCCCCCCGAAGCCCACAACTGGCAGTTGGAATTTTGCCAAAATGTTTCAAAATAACAACTCGTGCTGAATTAGGGCCAATGATCGAAGTTTATCCTTTATTTGAATTGATACTTTTTCATTTAAAAGGATGTTTGACTTTTTTGAATGTTAATGCACTGTAGTTTAACTTCAAGATGGATAGTTTTCGTATTCACATTAGAAGGAAACCAATGATTTTTCTCACTCATAGCTCGTTTTATCAGAAGCTGCAGAATGGCTCAGGATGCAGTGAAGGTCCCTAGAAAGTACCAACATTTAATGAACAGTATATTTAAGTGTACATAGGCTATGTAAAGTAACATAGAAACATAGAAAACATATAGTAAGTGTAAACACAAACTCCCCAGCTTTACCTGCAAACGACCAGATGGTCCAACCACCCCTCCCAGCTCATGCCACCTAAAAGACATAAAAAACAGTCACCACTGTAATTCAATTGCATTATTTATATCAGAATACGGTTTGCAATAACGTGAATGCATGTAGCCCAGCAGAATACTATGGGATTGCTAAATTTAATAGGATATGGAGAAAAGCCAGTAATATACTCAAGACTTCTTCACAGTAGTTAGTAATATAGTAGTTATATGATTTTACTGATGGAAGTCACAGACACCACAAACATGTAGGCAGAAATCCTATTATAGCAATGCTGAATGTTTATTGTAGCATGCAAGGATGATCCTCCTCACTGGTTTGCAAAAGCAGCAAGTTACATAATGCTGTTCAGGAGTCCCATGTAAATCGGGAAATTGTACTTATTCAAATGTTATGGGTTGGGTACAAATAACTGTCGCTCTGACGGGCATTCTATCTGCCTGTGCATGCCATGCATTAGAGATAAATATGTTTTGCATGATATTTTCTATTGTTGGCTTCTATCTGACTAATAATGAAAGCTTCAAAAATCATGGCTACCTCAAATCGTTACTGGACTTAAATTTTTTTTTATAATCTTGCTATGTACTAAAATTGGGGTTCCAAAGTAAATGGATCAAAGTGTACCCAAATATGGTAGATCCAGCCACCACCCCCTGTTGGGCAAGACACAAATAATGTGAGAAGTAGAAGCAACACCAGTACAACTTAATCAGGAATTCCCCATCATTACTACGCAAAGTACAGAATGCAACATAATGTGGAACCTTTAACAGCTGAAAAAGGAATAGAGCAACACTAAAAATACTATATTAATGAATTATTTGCTGCATCCTCCAGTACAATAAAGATGGGGGACATATCCTTAAAGCTACCACACCACAGGTATTCACAGCCTGTTAATTTATAATTAAGATAACCTGGCTGATAACCTGTGAAATAGTTAATTCCTTTATTTATGTCATCTACTTAAAAAAAACTTTATGAATACATACTTTTCATCAGGCCTTAAAATACTGCAATAGGAGTCTGGTCGGTTAACAAAGAATCCTGTTTTCTTCACAACATTTTCAGCAATTACATTGAGTCGATCCAGTACATTGCACAGTTTGCTGGAGAAAGCAGAGGAAATTGTTTTCATAATATACTGCAGATGATATTTCTGATTCCAAAAATTCTATGGATACTGTATTACAAGATACAAAAATAGTCTGGAATCATAGAAATGCAAGCAGCCAAGACTGAGTGCTTTATGTTGTTAAGGTTATTAGCCCTCTATATTCGGTTTTGCTAGAAGAAACATTCTTCCATTATTCTGCAATGTCTGTCAACAGCAGTCTTTGTGGGAGTGCATTTTACGGTTTCAGAACCCATATAGTAAGCAATATTAAGTATTACATTTCTTATTCCTGCCACAATGGCATGATCAGGTTTTCACAAATTCTGAATATGGGCTATTAATATATTTAACTGTATATTCAAGACGGGACATTATTATTATTATCTTATAAAGAGACAAAACCTACCTCTTATGACTATGGCTGGTGGATATGAATGCAGCAATTAAGTTGCAATGAATAATCTATTTTAAGGAAATAAGCTACAAATATATCTCGCAGTTCCTTAAAGACTTACCCAACATTACTCAACTCATCTAGCTGAGGACTTCAAACAACTGTCCAACTGTACAGTACATGTTAAAGTTACCATATAATTAGGAATCAATTACAACTAGAATTGCCTGCAATTACAGAAATGCCCACTACAGACTATCAGTTTGTAATCAGCCCTCATTATTTATAAAATGGTATACAAAACACATTTATCTATGTTACCAATTCTAATCCCATACTTTCCAACATTGAGGAAAATGGTGGCCGAAGTTTCATGCACACTTTCGAATGATGGCCTCATGACGTTCAAGGCTACACCACTGGAGCACACAATTTGAGGCCTGACTAAGCATCATGCCCCCGTTAGGTTCCTCAGCACTCCGGAGCGGCAGTGCCCCAGCTGATCCTGGCACAGAGCTGATGATGCAAGCATGTGCAGGTCATCAATTCCCTGATGCCCTGTTACAGAGAGCAGCAATGCCAGAATGCCCCCTCAACCTCCGATGGGTGGTAAAGTGATTGTATATCAGCATGGTTGGGAGGTATACATATTTCAATTTGAAGCATCGATCATTCTGTAAACATACATCCCATGTTCCAGTAGATCACAGGTTCTCAAAGTCGATCCTCAGGATCACACAGTGCATGTTTTGCAGGTCTCCTCTCAGGATCAAGGGAAATGATATACTACAACTGTGGATTTTTTAAAATGTGTCAGTTAGTAATGAGTGCACCTGTTGGGTGACCTGCAAAATGTCAACTGTGTGAGGTCCTGAGGACCAAGTTTGAAAACCATTGCAGTAGATACATCAGTCTTTCTTAATAACACAACTAACATAGGGTCTGCTTCTGATTTGGATTAAACTCCCCTTGAAAATGCGTGATTCGATCGGTACGCATGTGCATTCATTGGATAATTGCTTGATTAGTGGATTCTCACATTAGCGATCAATCTGAATCAGGCCCACTGTCATCTTTGGACACAGTCTACTGCGGGGGCTTTGGAGGATCTCTGGCACTCATTGTCCTGCTTAGCAGAGGAGTGGTGAATAGATGTTGTGCACATGGGCACAGCATCTATTCATCAAAGAGAGGGACTTGGGACATGGCCCAAAGCTCCTGGAGCGCTGTGATGGAGCCCAGTGATGGAAAATGGGGGAAGTGGCTTGCAATCTATCCATTTCCTGTGAAGCCATGCCTCTCAACCTGCAGACACAATTGTGGGAGATATGCTAACAGGACAGCACACCCAATATAGCAGCATGTATGCTCACAAATGCTAGGAGCCTTTAAGGTGCCCATACATGGTACAATTGCGCGCACACATCTCATCAAACAGCTCAAAATGTATGTGCTGCACATACTTTTTCTACTAGATTGCATCTCATTGCATTGCAAAACATATGCAATGCGATCTAGTACAAATTGCACACAATAATTGTACCGTGTATGAGCACCTTTATCATCTGCGAGCATACACGTGGTCATAACTCTTTATTTTAGGTTTTATTTATTTTTGTAAATCAACACACCATATTAAGAGATGGCAAGGAATCCCACATTTTGTATATGCCACATTTGGTATATCATTCACCTGTAAATATACAGCAGTAACAATAACAACAGTACCCTTTGGTACTGTATATAAAATATCAGCCATACTCCAGACAAGATCAACAGTGCATAAATTATAAGATATCCACTACAATCCTAACTTGTTCATCAGCATCATACCAAAGATACCTTTAGATTCCTTCTAATTTCAAAATTACTAACAAGAATAATGTGAGAAAGGATCAGCCTACAACTGTGTCCCCATCTGCTGGCATCAGTAGTTAGCTGTACATAGACGGAATCGTTATGTGCTAAACTAAACAATGGCTGAAGAGTTGATGCATCGCAAACAATATAATGGATTTCTCCATTTATTTTCGAATGACAAGCAGTATATGGCTACCTAATAGTCAACCGATATATTATTTATGAACTCTATAGCTTAAAAGTTATAAATTGCTATATCTGGCTTGCATTATATAAATGTGGCTTGCACCTGTATCTGAAGACATACAAATGTTATTTTACCTTTTGGTATACTTAGCCATATCCCATGGAATGTAAATAATACTGTGCTCAGGGGGAATAAACTGATTCAAATAAGTAACAGCAGCAAACAGCTCATCACTTAGAATCCTCTCGTGCTTCCGTTTTTCACGCTCCTATTTCAAAACACATGAAAAGAAGATAATCAGAGTGCTGCCTCTGTCTGCCTCAAACAACAACCAAAAACGGAAGAGATCTGAAAATGTAACCGTTTGAGTGCCAACATTGCCGTGAGAGATCCTCAAAATATCCGCTAAAAATGCCAGAATTGCTAACAGCGACTGTTCTTTTTTTTTTTTGGGTACAATATTTAACTAAAACTTAAATTAACTTGATTTGGCTGTATGTGTATTTACTTATACTAGAAGAACAGTCGCTGTGAGTGATTCTGCCATTTTTAGCGGATATTTTAAGGATCTCTCATAGCAACAATGGGACTCTAAGGATTAAACTGTGGTAGTTCATAGTCATAAACAATTAACAAACAGCACAGTAGCACTGCATACACCTACTCATACAAAAAAAGAGCTTTAATGTTACATCACGTGTATACCTACTTGTATGATAAACCAAGAAAAATGACTATTTCTTAAACGAGTCAGTAAAGAAGTGTTAACAAATAATTTTTTTTATATAACTAATAGAAAAAATAACACAATTGCTAATTTGGAAATATCTATATTTTAATATGCATTTTTCTACATTTCAAGCCTGTAATAAATATCACATGTAATGGTACTGCATGCCCTTACCAATAACAAGAATAATAATATGCATTGCTTTGTTTTCTATAATGAATTAAAATACTTTGATTAGAACGTTTCAGAAATCAGTACTGAAATCATTAGGGTTGTTCTAGGTTCCTCCTGGCAGCTTGGAAAACTAATGCTCAAATGTAAATGATCAGTGACATTTCAAAGAATCGTGGTCCCCTGAGAGGGTCCCTACATAGACAGTTGCTATGACAATGCTAGAAGTTGTATTTGGAGATTAAGCCCACATATTGAAGATACTTTATAATCATAAGTGACAAGGTAAGGCATCTCAATTTCAGTTATTAAATCTGTAAAATTACCTCTGCAATATCATATATTATATTTATTTATAAATGTTTTTATCTTGCATGTCAACAAATGGTCTATTTTATACCAGTATAAAATTATGAAATCTCTGGGATGTGAATGTTCTACCCAAGTCTAAATATGATGCACATGGAAATGGCCAATTACTACTACACATGGCTGTGCAATTTTCATTTTAGTATTATTTAGGTACTACCAGCATTAATTCAAATAGTCCAAGATACACAGCAATAGCATATGGATAGAGCTGAATTAATATTGGTACATGTAGGATTACGGCCCCATGCCTCCACATAAAAACATAAATGATGACCAGTCACCCATCTGGCCACACAAGAGCAGCCACTGCTAAAGCCACAGTCCCACCGAGACCAACACAGACTTTCAAAGATACGTGACCGCATCAAGCAAGGCACAACTTAGTAATGCTACCTTTGCCCTGTCCAATTGGCTGCATGATGCCTATTCCCCTATAGTGGCAGCATGTGGCCACTGTGTTTACATTGTGAACACCAATGCGCAGCATCTTTCTGTGCAATGCACATAGGAAGTGAGCTCCTGACCCTACTTCTGCTTCTCCACTGAACCATTCCTGGGCAACTTTTCCACTGCAAGACACACTGCAAATGAGTGGGATATGAAGATCAATGTTGGTATTGACTGCCAGGAATTGCGTTGGTAAGGACCTAGTGGCATATCTGGTACCAGGGTCTTTGCTTTTCCTGCAAATGCATAATCTTTTCAAAGACATTGCTGGAAAACATGGCACCACAGCCAAAAGTATGGAGCACATTGTGCCCTGCTTCTGTAAGTATCCTTTGTTGATAACTAGTATGAAAAATGCACCAACCTGTATAAGATGTACTAGCTGAGGTACGGCATTGCTCAGGTTTGGTTGTGCAATTATCATTACTTGAAAGTTATCCTTCTGTTGTTAAAAGCCTAACCCTTTACCATGCCCATGGTGTGACGGCATACACCTGTCTGTGGTGGGCTCCCGGATCTGACCACAAGATTTTTTTTTTCTGAAACCCAATGTTGTATACCCCCTTTATGTTATGCAACTCTGCAATATTTTGTAGTGTCGGGATTGCGGGTGTTCGTGCCTGTGAACCTAATCTGGACCCAATCAATGTCCTCTACTCCCTCTATGTTATGCAACTTTGCCATATGTTGCTTCCCTGAACCACTTTGTGTAGTGGCTGAACCCCTTTTTGGGCCTCCAGGACTCCCATGGGGTGCTAGGGGTATCTTACTCCCACAGTAAAAAAAAATCCAGATTGTAAGTCCAGGCTGATCAAACTTTGATGTAATGTCCTTAAAACAAGTAAAATGAGGCTCAGTAGTGTGTGGCCTCCATGTGCCTGTATGACCTCCCTACACTGCCTCGGCATGCTCCTGATGAGGTGGTGGGTGGTCTCCTGAGGGATCTCCTCCCAGACCTGGACTAAAATTGCAAGAAATGAAAGTCCAGACTTTGGAGTTTCTCACTGCTTTCTAACTGCTGACAATTCAAACCCCAGCAATTAAATTTACCACAGAATCTGTGAAAACATCAGTCGGATAGTAGTCTAATCATGTTCTTAATTTTGTGACCGTGATTGAAGCCATACCTTGTTTTTATGAATTTAAGCATTGATACGATTCAAATTTATATACCCTAGGTTATTTTTACACCTGTTATTAATCATCTGAAAGTTGCTTCCAATTGATTCTTGGTTACCCCTGAAGAAGTCCCTATGGGACAAAACGCGTAGGGTTATATCAGGCAATTACTGATTTAAGTTTGGATCGGATACCTTTCTCTATCTATTTCCACACATATATATATATATATATATATATGTGTGTGCGTGTGTGTGTGTATTTGTATGTATATCTCCTATAGCAGCGGTTCTCAAACTGACCCCAAAGTGGGTCCCGACCTTCTCAGCATGGGGTTGCGACTCTATGTTGCTTACCATCAGGCTAATGACTTTTCTAATCTCAGTCAGTGATTCAAGGAGTCTGAACAACATTCTGTTGAATTGTCTGTCTTTTTAGACTCCTCACATAATTGTGTGTCTCCACAATGCTAATGTATGTGCTGTCTGCTGACTACACATGTGATGTGATGAACTTCTGCAGTAACTTGCTAGGGTCCTGTAATTATTATTATAGTCTGATGGGGTCCCAGAGCAAAATAGTTTGAGGATCCCTGTTTTATATATTAGCCTAGATCTGTCACTCTGTGACTGTGTGTATAACGCTGGGCAGAGTCATATAGCCTATAAGCGCAGCGGCTGCCCCCTCACAGCAGAGCAGTCGGTTATTAAGCCCGTTTGGGATAAGTCATTGGTGGACGGGTGACTGGGATAAAGAGAGTTAGTTTTAGTGACCCTATCTTTCCCTACTCACAGGGCAGATGTTTCTGCCCTGTGTGCAAGTCCCGTACTGCCGTTGTCAATCACCGCACTTCAGTGCGGCTCTGTCTCCGGATGTCGTCTCCCGGCACACAGCACATAGCGTGAGTGAGATCTTCCTGCTAGGCATGCAGCAGGTTCTTTTTGAGGTTCCCAAATCCACTAACAGTGGACGTTCAGCGTTTAGTGTTATATTTATATATATATATATATATATATATATATATATATATATATATATTCAGACAGGCGGCCGGCACATCCACAGCTCCAAGGCTCTGAGCAATACACTGGGTGCCTTCACCAATAATAGTGTAGCAAAGCAGGGAAGTGCGGCACTCGCAGTTAAATAACGTACACCAAACCAGTAGCCACTACTGGTTTGGTGTACGTTATTTAACTGCGAGTGCCGCACTTCCCTGCTTTGCTATATATATATATATATATATATATATATATATATATATATATATATATATATATATATATATATATATATATATATACTGTATATATATATATATATATATATATATATATATATATATTTAGCAAAGCAGGGAAGTGCGGCACTCGCAGTTAAATATATATATATATATATATATGTAGGTAGTAGCCTGGCACTCTTGTTAATGGTGGTCTTTGTGGTCCGGTGCTCTGTGTCCCTTTGGGGGGGGGAGATATGCTGCAAACGAATAGGCACTCGGGACTCTTTCAACATTAAGTCAAATATTGAAGATACTGTCATGAACCCCAGTTCTCGCACTGCTCGCATGCGCCCCTTACCGGCACGCTGGGGTAGTGTCCTCCGTAGGTCGGCTGCCGGCACAGTCGGCAATCCCTGGCGTGATGTCTTTTGCTTTCAAGTCGCCCCTGCGTCACTGTGAGCTCCAGGTGTATTCCCTGATCAAGCTGCGGGTCACATGATCCAGGTAAGCACCAACTCACTTCCTGGTCTGTGTGCTGCTGCTGCTGCGGCTAATTCCATCACCTGCGTCTGATTCCCTAATCACCTGGAGGGATAAAAACCCAGCTCACAGTCTCCTCCTTGTCTTGAACAACTCGTCAGTTTACCTGTGAGTTCTCCAGCGTTAAGCTCCTGTCAAGACTCCCCACGTGCTCCAGAGGTCCGGTTTCCTGAGTCCGCTGTCACCTGTGTTACTCTCAGCGTCCTGGTTATTCCACTCCTGCCAGAAGTCTCCACGTGTTTCCATCTGCCGTGTGATCCTGTCTTCTCGTGCAGCCCAGGTTACTTTCTCAGTGTCCGGTTATCCGTGGGTTTCCTACCCGTCTCCCCTCGGCTGTCAGGCCGCTCCAGCGATCCCCAGTGATCTTAAGTACCGGCTCCCTAGCCGCTCCAGCGTTCCCCAGTGATCTCAAGTACCGGCTCCCTAGCCGCTCCAGCGATCCGCAGTGATCTCAAGTACCGGCTCCCTAGCCGCTCCAGCGATCCCCAGTGATCTCAAGTATCGGCTCCCTAGCCGCCCCAGTGTCCCCAGTGTCCCCAGTGTCTCCAGTGTCTCCAGCGCCCCCTGTGTTACCCTTGTGTCATCCTCGGCTTCCAGGCCGCATCTCTCATCTCTCAAGGACCCTCTGTGTTGCTGTATAGCATTCAGTGCCATCGACCACCATCGATGGTTTAAGTACCCCGTTTAAAGACTCTTGTGCCTCAACTCTGCCAAAGCCACAGGGGAACCTGGGCAGAGGGCCGCGACCTGGTCGGCAGTTGCAGCGAAGTCCATATCCCCTTGCGGGGGTCCCTGGTGAATACCACTGTCGGCTTAGACCCCGCGCCTCTGCTTTAGGTCTCAGCCAATCCTCTGTGTCCCCGGCAGTTCATCTCCCTCCTGTCTCCGTGCATGAGCTCCAGCTACCTCAAGCCTCCTCGTTTCCAGTTCCCTGCGCCCTCCACTGGCGCACCCAGGTCAGTGCCGGGAACACAGACAGTCCAGGCCGTGACAGATTGTTCAAGACCGATGGACTCGGCACGCGACCATAGTGTGGGGCCAGCGGCTCTCCAAGATGTCACCTCGCGTATAGAAACGCAAGAAGCGACGCAGCAGCAGGTGATTACGTACCTCCAGGATGTGTCCACTCGTCTGGATTCCCTCCAGCACTCTCTCCGGCCACCTCCGCCACCGGTATCTAATCAGCCTGCCACTCATGCCCCAGCATATATTCCTCGTCTTCAGCTGCCTACTCCTAATAAATATGATGGCAATCCCAAAGGCTGTAGAGGCTTTCTAAACCAATGTGACATCCAATTTGAGCTTCTACCACAGAACTTTCCGACTGCCAGGACCAAGATAGCATATATTGTTTCCCTGCTGACTGGTTCTGCCCTAGATTGGATATCACCCCTCTGGGAAAGATCTGATCCAATTCTCACCGATTATGACAGATTCGTCTCTCTCTTCCGACGGATTTTCGATGAGCCAGGAAGGCCTGCATCAGCCTCTACAGAAATTCTCCGCCTCAAACAGGGCTCTCGCCCCATGGGCCAATTCGTGGTTCAATTCCAGACTCTTGCCTCCGAGCTCAAATGGAACAATGAGGCGTTAACAGCCGCCTTCTGGTTTGGCGTCTCAGAACGCATCAAAGATGAACTTGCCACCCGAGATCTCCCTGAGCAGCTTGAAGAATTAATTTCCTTGTGTGTCAAAATAGACCTGCGCCTAAGGGAGCGAGGTCTAGAAAAATTAAAGAAAGTAGTCCCCCGAGTTCCGCCTCCGCCTCAGCACCGTCCTACGACAATCACTACAGAAGAACCTATGCAAATAGGTAGATCTAGGTTATC
Organism: Crinia signifera; assembly: GCF_055691185.1. NCBI lineage: Eukaryota > Metazoa > Chordata > Amphibia > Anura > Myobatrachidae > Crinia > Crinia signifera. Next base: position 168,668,140 of record NC_139219.1, read on the forward strand.
TACAGAAGAACGGTCCAGGAGGCAAAAAGAAAAATTATGTATTTACTGTGCCGCCCCCGGTCACTTCATTGGGTCCTGTCCCAAGCGTCCGGGAAACGCCAAGCCCTAACCTGCAGTGGGGGAGTCAGGTTAGGTTGTCTCAGTAAAACTCCTCCCACCACTGACTTGATTCTACCTGTTGCCCTTGTGTCCCCTGTGGGTACCCTGCAAGTCTCAGCCCTGGCAGACTCCGGGGCTGCAGGGAACTTTATCTCAGCCGAGCTGGTAAAGAAGTGTAAAATTCCAATTCTGCCTCTTTCCCAGCCTCACTTCCTAACAGCGGTGGATGGAAGCAGGATCCCCGGAAGCGATATTGTGTATCGGACAGTTCCTGTCTCATTCCATGTAGGTGTACTTCATCAAGAATGTATGGACTTCCTCGTCATTCCTAAATCCTCTTATGACCTTGTGTTAGGGCTACCATGGCTACAACTCCACAATCCCCGTATCGATTGGAGATCTCTCCAAATTGTGGAATGGAGCGAATATTGCCAGAAACATTGCTTGACTGAAGTAACTCCGGTCCGATCCTCCGCAGTCAAAAGCCTTCCGGGTCTTCCCTCAGTGTATCATGCATTCAGTGATGTATTCAGTGAACAAGCCGCTGATGTTCTGCCTCCACACCGTCGGTGGGATTGTCCCATCGATCTCCTCCCTGGGAAGTCCCCTCCTAAGGGGCGTACTTATCCTTTGTCAATCCCTGAGACCAAAGCGATGTCTGAGTATATCCAAGAAAATCTCCAGAAAGGTTTCATCCGACCCTCTACCTCCCCTGCTGGTGCAGGATTCTTTTTCGTAAAAAAAAAAAGATGGAGGGTTACGCCCATGCATAGATTATAGAGGTCTCAACGAGATAACCATCAAGAACAGTTATCCTCTTCCCTTGATCACTGAGTTATTTGATCGTATCAAAGGTGCAAAAATTTTTACCAAGCTTGACCTCAGAGGGGCGTACAATCTGATCAGAATTCGCCAAGGCGACGAATGGAAGACTGCCTTCAACACTAGAGATGGGCATTACGAGTATCTAGTGATGCCCTTCGGTCTCAGTAATGCACCTGCCGTCTTTCAAGAATTCGTCAATGAAATTTTTAGAGATGCCCTATATAAATATCTTGTTGTTTACCTCGACGATATTTTAATTTTTTCTTCAGATCTCCAGTCTCATCGTTCTCAAGTCAAAGAAGTGCTGTCCCGTTTACGTGCTAATAAATTGTACGGTAAACTCTCCAAGTGCACATTCGAAGTTCCCCAGATACCCTTCCTAGGGTATATCGTGTCTGGCTCAAAGTTACGAATGGATCCCGCAAAACTCGAAGCCTTTAACAGTTGGTCCCAACCAACCACTCTCAAAGCAGTCCAGCGTTTTATTGGCTTTGCCAATTACTACAGAAAATTTGTCAAAGGATTCTCCACCCTCATCGCTCCCATCACAGCTCTCACCCAAAAAGGTGCCAATCCAGCTATCTGGTCCGAAGAAGCCTTGTCCGCATTCCACCTGCTAAAACAAGCCTTCATATCTGCCCCCATCCTCCGGCAGCCAGATACAGACAAACCCTTCCTCTTGGAAGTCGACGCCTCGAATGTGGGTGTTGGTGCTGTGCTCTCTCAAGTTACAGACGATGGCAAACAGCACCCCTGTGGGTTTTTCTCCCGGAAATTCCTCCCTGCCGAGAAAAATTACTCTATTGGCGATCAAGAGTTGTTGGCAATTAAACTTGCACTGGAAGAATGGCGTTATCTGTTAGAAGGGGCCAAGTTTCCCGTGTCCATCTTCACAGATCACAAGAACTTACTGTATGTCCAGACAGCCCAGTGTCTTAATTCCCGCCAAGCTCGTTGGTCCTTATTCTTCTCACGATTCAGTTTTAAAATTTTCTATCGTCCTGGGTCCCAGAATGCAAAAGCCGATGCACTGTCCCGCTCTATGGAAGATGACACAGTGCTGCAAAAACAGCGTCCTATCATCAGTCCTACGGCCTTTGCCGCTACCCATGTGTCACCCGTGCCACCTCGAGGAAAGATGCTGGTTCTACCAGAACTCCAGCCCAAAGTCTTATCTTGGGCTCATGCCTCGCCTTTCTCCGGTCACCCAGGCGTTCACAAAACCCTGGAAATTCTCCGCCGGTCATATTGGTGGCCTCACATGAAAAAGGATGTCCAGGATTTCGTGGCCTCATGTCCTACCTGTGCCCAGCATAAAGTCCATCGTCAGTCTCCTGCAGGTGCTCTCCTTCCGTTGCCCACTCCCATGCGTCCCTGGACGCACATTTCCATGGACTTTATTTCTGAACTCCCTAAGTCTCAAGAATGTAATACCATCTGGGTGGTGGTAGACCGGTTCTTCAAAATGGCACACTTCATCCCATTGACTGGCCTGCCCTCTGCTCCCAAGCTCGCCCAGATCTTCATTCAACATATCTTTCGAATTCATGGACTCCCTGCAGATATTGTCTCCGATCGTGGAGTGCAATTTGTAGCCCGCTTCTGGAGAGCTCTCTGTTCTGCCCTGAAGGTAAAATTGAACTTTTCCACAGCGTACCACCCGCAGTCTAATGGGCAAACAGAGAGAGTTAACCAAGATCTGGAAGCATTCCTCCGCCTGTATGTTACCTCGTCACAAGACAACTGGGTCAGTCTGCTGCCTTGGGCTGAATTTGCCCACAACTTCAGATACCACACAGCTACTGGCTACTCTCCTTTCTACGTAGTTTACGGTCAACACCCTCGACCACCGACCTTTGAGCCTTTACCAGCCTTGCAAGTGCCTGCCGCATCTTCCACACTCAAGCATTTTTCACAAGTTTGGAAAAATGTGCATGTTTCTCTCAAGAAAGCCTCAAAAAGATACAAATTCTTTGCTGACCGTAAAAGAAGAGCAGTTCCTCAGTTAAAACTTGGTGACAAGGTATGGCTCTCCACTCGAAATCTTCGCCTACGAGTCCCGTCCATGAAATTCGCCCCCCGATTCATTGGGCCATTCCCTGTGATCCGAAGAATAAACCCGGTAGCTTATAAGCTGAAGTTACCACCATACCTGAAGATCCCAAATTCCTTCCACATATCCTTATTGCGACCTCTCGTCCTCAACCGGTTCCAAAGTGCCACTCCTGAGCTCCCCAGAGTTTATACCCATCAAGGGGTTGAATTCGAGGTCGATAAGGTGGTGGATTCTCGCAAAAGATATGGAAACATCCAATACCTCATCGATTGGAAGGGCTATGGCCCGGAAGAAAGAAGCTGGATCAATGCCGCAGATGTGCATGCTCCCCGTTTGATTGCAGCTTTTCATAAAGACAACCCAAGTAAGCCCAAAGGGTGTTCGGTGCCCACCCTAGAAGGGGGGGGTACTGTCATGAACCCCAGTTCTCGCACTGCTCGCATGCGCCCCTTACCGGCACGCTGGGGTAGTGTCCTCCGTAGGTCGGCTGCCGGCACAGTCGGCAATCCCTGGCGTGATGTCTTTTGCTTTCAAGTCGCCCCTGCGTCACTGTGAGCTCCAGGTGTATTCCCTGATCAAGCTGCGGGTCACATGATCCAGGTAAGCACCAACTCACTTCCTGGTCTGTGTGCTGCTGCTGCGGCTAATTCCATCACCTGCGTCTGATTCCCTAATCACCTGGAGGGATAAAAACCCAGCTCACAGTCTCCTCCTTGTCTTGAACAACTCGTCAGTTTACCTGTGAGTTCTCCAGCGTTAAGCTCCTGTCAAGACTCCCCACGTGCTCCAGAGGTCCGGTTTCCTGAGTCCGCTGTCACCTGTGTTACTCTCAGCGTCCTGGTTATTCCACTCCTGCCAGAAGTCTCCACGTGTTTCCATCTGCCGTGTGATCCTGTCTTCTCGTGCAGCCCAGGTTACTTTCTCAGTGTCCGGTTATCCGTGGGTTTTCTATCCGTCTCCCCTCGGCTGTCAGGCCGCTCCAGCGATCCCCAGTGATCTCAAGTACCGGCTCCCTAGCCGCTCCAGCGTTCCCCAGTGATCTCAAGTACCGGCTCCCTAGCCGCTCCAGCGATCCGCAGTGTCTCCAGTGCCCCCCTGTGTTACCCTTGTGTCATCCTCGGCTTCCAGGCCGCATCTCTCATCTCTCAAGTACCCTCTGTGTTGCTGTATAGCATTCAGTGCCATCGACCACCATCGATGGTTTAAGTACCCCGTTTAAAGACTCTTGTGCCTCAACTCTGCCAAAGCCACAGGGGAACCTGGGCAGAGGGCCGCGACCTGGTCGGCAGTTGCAGCGAAGTCCATATCCCCTTGCGGGGGTCCCTGGTGAATACCACTGTCGGCTTAGACCCCGCGCCTCTGCTTTAGGTCTCAGCCAATCCTCTGTGTCCCCGGCAGTTCATCTCCCTCCTGTCTCCGTGCATGAGCTCCAGCTACCTCAAGCCTCCTCGTTTCCAGTTCCCTGCGCCCTCCACTGGCGCACCCAGGTCAGTGCCGGGAACACAGACAGTCCAGGCCGTGACAGATACTTTATAATCATAAGTGACAAGGTAAGGCATCTCAATTTCAGTTATTAAATCTGTAAAATTACCTCTGCAATATCATATATTATATTTATTTATAAATGTTTTTATCTTGCATGTCAACAAATGGTCTATTTTATACCAGTATAAAATTATGAAATCTCTGGGATGTGAATGTTCTACCCAAGTCTAAATATGATGCACATGGAAATGGCCAATTACTACTACACATGGCTGTGCAATTTTCATTTTAGTATTATTTAGGTACTACCAGCATTAATTCAAATAGTCCAAGATACACATCAATAGCATATGGATAGAGCTGAATTAATATTGGTACATGTAGGATTACGGCCCCATGCCTCCACATAAAAACATAAATGATGACCAGTCACCCATCTGGCCACACAAGAGCAGCCACTGCTAAAGCCACAGTCCCACCGAGACCAACACAGACTTTCAAAGATACGTGACCGCATCAAGCAAGGCACAACTTAGTAATGCTACCTTTGCCCTGTCCAATTGGCTGCATGATGCCTATTCCCCTATAGTGGCAGCATGTGGCCACTGTGTTTACATTGTGAACACCAATGCGCAGCATCTTTCTGTGCAATGCACATAGGAAGTGAGCTCCTGACCCTACTTCTGCTTCTCCACTGAACCATTCCTGGGCAACTTTTCCACTGCAAGACACACTGCAAATGAGTGGGATATGAAGATCAATGTTGGTATTGACTGCCAGGAATTGCGTTGGTAAGGACCTAGTGGCATATCTGGTACCAGGGTCTTTGCTTTTCCTGCAAATGCATAATCTTTTCAAAGACATTGCTGGAAAACATGGCACCACAGCCAAAAGTATGGAGCACATTGTGCCCTGCTTCTGTAAGTATCCTTTGTTGATAACTAGTATGAAAAATGCACCAACCTGTATAAGATGTACTAGCTGAGGTACGGCATTGCTCAGGTTTGGTTGTGCAATTATCATTACTTGAAAGTTATCCTTCTGTTGTTTAAAGCCTAACCCTTTACCATGCCCATGGTGTGACGGCATACACCTGTCTGTGGTGGGCTCCCGGATCTGACCACAAGATTTTTTTTTTCTGAAACCCAATGTTGTATACCCCCTTTATGTTATGCAACTCTGCAATATTTTGTAGTGTCGGGATTGCGGGTGTTCGTGCCTGTGAACCTAATCTGGACCCAATCAATGTCCTCTACTCCCTCTATGTTATGCAACTTTGCCATATGTTGCTTCCCTGAACCACTTTGTGTAGTGGCTGAACCCCTTTTTGGGCCTCCAGGACTCCCATGGGGTGCTAGGGGTATCTTACTCCCACAGTAAAAAAAAATCCAGATTGTAAGTCCAGGCTGATCAAACTTTGATGTAATGTCCTTAAAACAAGTCAAATGAGGCTCAGTAGTGTGTGGCCTCCATGTGCCTGTATGACCTCCCTACACTGCCTCGGCATGCTCCTGATGAGGTGGTGGGTGGTCTCCTGAGGGATCTCCTCCCAGACCTGGACTAAAAGCATCCGCCAACTCCTAGACAGTCTGTGGAGCAGCGTGGCGTTGGTGGATGAGTCGGGTTACATAGGGAGTTATGGACGGCACTCAATAGGCTTTTCAATTGCAAGAAATGAAAGTCCAGACTTTGGAGTTTCTCACTGCTTTCTGACTGCTGACAATTCAAACCCCAGCAATTAAATTTACCACAGAATCTGTGAAAACATCACAGCTAGTGTGAGCTGTGATTTATTTCATATTTGACTGAATGTTGAAAAAGTCCAGAGTGCCTATTCGTTTGCAGCATATATATATATATATATATATACACACACGACTCGGACTGACACTCTCTCCTCAATAATCAGTAGCCTCCGTGCCCTTGTAAAAATTGTGTAGACAGATAGGGAATCCCAGCAAGCAGGACCCCAAACACGGCACTGGAAGGTCTTTGTAAACAAGTGGACTTTTATTTTCTCAACGTTTAACCGCGTCGTCAGGAGAAACAAGCAAGACAATGATACATACTCACTACTCACCTTATGTAGAGACCAGCACGCTGCATCCCCCGCCCACGCACCGCAAATCACGGAGACCGTCCACACCTGTAAGTGGCGCACAGAATGACATCATGCAGCCACAACAGGTCTGAGTTGCTTAGCAACCAGCGTATCTCCGAGATCAGCAGAGCCGGCCGGCGTTAGCAGAACAATGCAAGTTCCCACATAGGTGTTTAAAATATACACTTAGATAATACACAAAAAGAATATATATTACAGTAAAAATAACTGAAAAGACAAAAATACATATAGATACAATTAAAAATGACATTTAGTAAAATGTCACCACATACACATAAAAAACAATTAAGAACCAACAGTCAAATAAATTCAATATTTCAATTAGACACAGTGCTGTGTGTCGAGTACATCTAGTAGATAGTAGATCTACATCAAAGTATTCCAAGCAATACGCTCATTAAGGCCCCTTGGAGACACAGTATCAAGTCTGTATATCCAAGATGCCTCCAAGCGCAACAATTTTTTATTGCGATCACCCCCCCTAATATTCTCTGGTACATGATCAATTATTAAGTATTTGAGAGAACATAGCTGATGACCATGCATTTTAAAATGCACAGCCACCGGCTGATCACACGGTTTCCCCATCAAAGCTGCTTTAATGGCAGATCTATTCCTGTACTGCCAATTGCAACCTGATCCCTTTGGCCAATTGTAGCCTCTGATAAAAAGTTGGAATGCTTTAAAAATACTAGACCCCTGTCCTGTTACCGCCGAGGTAGAAACCTCCGTGATCTATTGGTACATACCGATATAAGCGATCATAAAACACTTAATACTTTTTCTGCTAAAAAACCTGGATGTTATAGGTGTCCTAATTGTGTAACCTGTGGTTATTTAATCACTGGTGGCACTTTTAAGCATCCTCATAATGCCTTCAAATATAAAATACGCCATGTGTTGTCATGTGAATCCCGATTCGTGGTTTACATTATCATTTGCCCGTGTGGCTTTTATTATGTAGGCAAAACCGCCAGGAAATTTAAAGAAAGAATGGCTTTACATAGATCTGCCATTAAAGCAGCTTTGATGGGGAAACCGTGTGATCAGCCGGTGGCTGTGCATTTTAAAATGCATGGTCATCAGCTATGTTCTCTCAAATACTTAATAATTGATCATGTACCAGAGAATATTAGGGGGGGTGATCGCAATAAAAAATTGTTGCGCTTGGAGGCATCTTGGATATACAGACTTGATACTGTGTCTCCAAGGGGCCTTAATCTACTATCTGCTAGATGTACTCGACACACAGCACTGTGTCTAATTGAAATATTGAATTTATTTGACTGTTGGTTCTTAATTGTTTTTTATGTGTATGTGGTGACATTTTACTAAATGTCATTTTTAATTGTATCTATATGTATTTTTGTCTTTTCAGTTATTTTTACTGTAATATATATTCTTTTTGTGTATTATCTAAATGTATATTTTAAACACCTATGTGGGGACTTGCATTGTTCTGCTAACGCCGGCCGGCTCTGCTGATCTCGGAGATACGCTGGTTGCTAAGCAACTCAGACCTGTTGTGGCTGCATGATGTCATTCTGTGCGCCACTTACAGGTGTGGACGGTCTCCGTGATTTGCGGTGCGTGGGCGGGGGATGCAGCGTGCTGGTCTCTACATAAGGTGAGTAGTGAGTATGTACCATTGTCTTGCTTGTTTCTCCTGACGACGCAGTTAAATCCAGCGAAACGTTGAGAAAATAAAAGTCCACTTGTTTACAAAGACCTTCCAGTGCCGTGTTTGGGGTCCTGCTTGCTGGGATTCCCTATCTGTATATATATATATATATATATATATATATATATATATATATATATATATATATCAGAACAGGCAGGTAGGCACTCACTGTTAGTATTAAAGGCACGGTGCAAAGTCCATATATTAATGATGATAAGGAAACTCACTCACCCAATCTCCGTAGCAGGCAGACAAAGCAAGAAGGGACCATCACTCGTTAATGGAAGAAGAAAGTTGTATTGGAATTACAATGCAGGCATATAAAGTACAAACATTGTGTACACAATGTTTGTACTTTATATGCCTGCATTGTAATTCCAATACAACTTTCTTCTTCCATTAACGAGTGATGGTCCCTTCTTGCTTTGTCTGCCTGCTACGGAGATTGGGTGAGTGAGTATATATATATATATATATATATATATATATATATATATATATATTATATATATAAATCAGTGTTAATTTTCTTATTCTGTTTGTCTTGTAAAAAGTTTTAAAAAAATAGTCTTGATAAAAATTAAAAGCAATTTTTTGCGACTGGTATTGTATATAAAAAGTTAGTGTGTGTGCGGTCCTGAAATATTTACTGGAATTATTTGACCCCCCAGCCAAAATAATTGCCCACCCCTGATATAGAAGATACTGTAGAAGATTAGCAAGCTATACATGCTAGAGAATAGAGAGCATTTTTCATGTGTTTGAACAGGAGTACAGTACTGTATATGTAGGGCAAGTATTTCTATAAAACATGCTAAAATATCACAATTATGGAATTAGATAAAATAATAACTTTCTGAAAATCACATCTTCTCTTATTAGGATTTTGTTTTTGTCACTTTAAACCTTAAGCATGTTTATGAAAGGAAAACTGGTACAAGCTTACAATAATTCAACTCAAATGCAGGTTTTAGAAGTAATTATTACGGAGAGACTACTACACCTGTAACTTTCATATTTGAAATGCACCCAAGTAGGTGTTTAAAGAGTCTCCTAAAAATGAATTCCTGTGCATGCAATGGCTGCAGACTTTATTCATTATTTTGCTTTCTGGGGTTGTCTGTGGCAGATTGGTTTTCAGTCAAAACCAAAACGTGCCATTTGTGTGTCTATAAGGACGGAGGGCATGTGAGGAAACTTATACCCCTTTTACACCAAAAACCCTGGTCGGACCCTGGTCTTTGAATGCTGGAGTATCCAGGGTCTGACCCTGCTTTATACCCCATTTACACAGCACTTTGACCTGGGTCGGACCTGGGTCTGCACCATTTACACTGAACCTGGGTCAGCCCTGCCTTAAATAATATTTTATATATATATTTATAGAAAAATATATATATATATATATATATAGAAATATATATATATATATATATATATATATATAGAAATGCAGTAGATTGTCAGCACTCACAGGTCTTTCAGCAACGGTAAAACAGTACACAGACACGGCGGTCTTAAAGTTTAGCTTAAACTTTAAGACCGCCGTGTCTGTGTACTGTTTTACCGTTGCTGAAAGACCTGTGAGTGCTGACAATCTACTGCATTTCTACACATTGGAGTTTTCTCCTCGCTCAGCACCCGGGCAAGCTGACTGCCACGAGCACAGTTGGAGTGCCGATATCCGCAAGTGTATATATATATATATATATATATATATATATATATATATAGAAATATATAATATATAGAAATATTATATATATATATATATATATATATATATATATATATATATATATATATATATATATATATATATATATCAGGGCTGACCCAGGTTAAGTGTTTTTTTTTTAAGGTGCTGGGGGTGCCGGAGGGTACCTGTCCTGCCTGCTGTGCTTGGTGTACCTGGGGGTACCGGGGTGCTGGGGGGTGCAAGGGGTGCTGAAGGTACCTGTCCTGTCTGCGGTCGGATCTCAGCGGAGAAGATGATGTGCGCCGTTGCTGTACCACCCCCCCCCCCCTCCCCGGCAGACGGTCCCTGCGGCGTGCGGCGTATGGAGTGTCAGTGGCGGGGGTCCCTCTGGCGCATGGGAACTAGTACTAGTTCCTATGCGCTGGAGGGACCGCCGATACTGACACTCCATACGCCGCAGGGACCGGCTGCCGGATGCGGGGGGGGGGGGGGGGGGTGTTACAGCAGCGGCGCACATCATCTTCTCCGCTGAGATCCGACCGCAGGCAGGACAGGTACCCCCAGCACCCCTAGCACCCCCGTACCCCCAGCACAGCAGGCTGACAGGTACCCCCCTCTCCTCAGCAGCCGCAGGGACCCCCCTCCTCCCGCAGCAGCTGGGAACATCTTCCCCAGCGCTGCACGCTGTGGACCCGCTGCGGGTGCCTGCACCCGCAGCGGGACCATTTACACCGACATTTACACGGGTCCTATCCGTGTTCTACCCAGGTCAGGACCTGGGTAGAGGACCCGTGTAAATGGAAACGGATACCCCCCATTTACACCGCCGCGGATCCGGGTCTGACCCGCCGCTGACCCGGATTTTTCGGCGGTGTAAAAGGGGTATTACTATAAAAGGCTCATGGAGAGGTCTGAGAGCATGAGGGGGATTTGATGGGCATTTAAGTAGAATGTGGAATGTCCAGCAGCATTGAAGGCGCATTGGGAGGTCTGAACTGATGATTTGATTTTTTTTTTCCCAAAAAATGTCCTTCAAATATTGTTCATTTATTAAAATCAAGTTTAGAGCTTCTGTTTGAAAAATGTTTTTTTTTTTTTTAGTACACTTATGTTCAAAATATCCCCCAAACCCCCTAATGATAATATATTCCCAGTGGTATAACCTCCACCTACCAGTATCAATAGATCCCCATGTAGTAAATGCTGAAGTACTGTACCCACTAGGACCAATATGACTTTTATGGAGCCCAGTGGCATTACCACTCCTCTCGTCAAGCGTATGTGTTAAGGAAATGATGATCCACACTCATCATCCACAGCGAAGGGGCATGTAGGCAGGTCTGACCGCCATTATTTTTGCATGTAGGGTGGTCTAATGAGACTTTAAGGGGTATATTAGGTGGTCTGATGGCATGTTTTATGACCATAATGATTTATACAATTAAGTAGGAAAGGCTGCATGCACTACAGCTTTCTGATTCGGAGTGTCTTTGTTTAAAGAGAGAAGAGTGACAGCATCTGACAGGGCAACAGAATTCATATAAAGACTTTTAAAAACCACCAGTATTATAACGGTTTCTATTATAGCTACAAAAATATGTCATTTTCTACTTTATTTTTGTATTTAGGGAAACTGGCACTGGCAAAACACAGTCCTGGCCACACTTTTTTTGCTGTACACAATATGCGCTTTGATCCTTTTCATTCCTAGGCTCATGTGGCCATAAATCAGGCCCTGCATAATGGGGACTACAAATAGGAACTGGTTTTGTGTTGCACTTATGCCAAACAGTAATAGAAATGTGTATACATTAAAACACCAGCATATCGCTGATATTTTAATTAGATTATTACCCCAAATTTTTGGCAAGGTCATAGTGTTGCAAAATGTAGAGGTAGCTTGGTACCGCTCTCATCATCTTACAGTACATCATTTTTCATCTCTATACACACTAGAGCAGTGGTAGCCAACTCCAGTCCTCGAGAGCTACCAACAGTTCACATTTCCAGACCACCTAGCTGCTGCACAGGTGCACTCATTACTCACTAACACATTTTACAAGATCCACAGGTGGAGCTAATTATTTCACTTGTGATTCTGTGAGGAGATCTGGAAAACATTAACTGTTGGTAGCTCTCAAGGACTGGAATTGGCTACCCCTGCACTAGAGGATAAAGCAAAAGATATCACTCGGAAAACATTTTCTGTGTGATATCTTTTACTATATCTTCTAGTGTGTACATGCTATAATAAAGACATCCTCCCTTCTCCTGCATTTATAGACGAGAGATCCTCTGCACAATCACTTTAATAACAGACCTTAAAGAACTAAAACCAACAAGTTCTTGAAAAAAAGATATGTGCTCATGTGCCACCAAATGTAAGAACTATAGTACTGAATGTTTGTTTCCGACAGTGAAGGGTTTTAGTTAGGCATGCCAATCCCAGGATCTGGATTAGAGGAATCCCAGGATTGTGTGCTATAAATGTTATAATTTTAAACCTGGGATTTGTACCTCAAATCCCAGGATCTCCCAGATTTAAGGGCAAATGGGACCCTGCCTCACCGAAGCGGGAGCCGCCATCTTCTTATTCCCGCCACTGCCTCTACTGCAGCCCTACTGCCCAATAATCCCCATTGCCTCCTCTCAAACTGTTGCCCAGAAACATGCAGACCCACAACAACAGGGAGCCAATTTACCACAGCAGGAGCTGCCATCTTCTTACATCCAACAGGGCCTCTAGTGCCTCCCATCTCCATCTCTTGCCTGGTGTGTGGGGATCCCAGGAGGCAGAGCATCAGGACCAGGACATCTGGAGTCCCCTGGCTGCCCGTTCCTTCGCTCATATTGCGGCCTACTTGTACAATTCAATCTGGGAACCCTGGGATTGAGATGTTTTTAATCCAGGAATTTAAAAAATTAGGCCAGATTGGCTTCCCTTGTTAGTGATTTTATAGTATTGTGATGGTGCATTACCCATCATGGTTAAGTGTAATTAAGCTAAGATCAACGCAAATTGATGACTTTGTGCAAACACAGAGCATGTGTGATCACTGGCCCCCTAAGTGACACTTCCCAGAGTACATCTGTATGTATGGCCTATATGTAGTCACCAGCTTTAAGCCAAGTAGATATTATGTGGCATTTGAAATTAAGCTCAAGGACTGTCAAAACCATGCAGGTGTCAGTTAAGTAATATACACAAACATATTGGTTAACAATGCCACAGTTTACACAGGGTACTGTATACTGGTTGCATGTGGTGGTCCAAGTGACTATATTTTTTCCACAAACTCATTATAGCAATACCTTATAAAATGTTGATAGGGGAACAAAAAGAGAATGTCACTCATAATGAAACACCCCTTAATGGATATTTTTCTATATCTATACATGTAATAAAACCATAAAAGTTTTGTCTGTTCATAGATTTTTTTTTTGAGAACTATACCTCTAGGGACTGTTATGGAGCAGAAAACATTCACATTTTGGTCTGTTAGTTTTTTCGGCATAATGCAAAACTACTGGATTATTTTGGATTGAGCTTTCACTATTGTATAGAGATGAGCGATTTGAATTCCACGGAATCCGAACTGCTCCGAACATAGCCGGCCCGATGACCCGCGAGACGAACGCAGGAATCTGGCGTCTGTCTATAAAAGCTTGGCGTCCCGAAAATTCTGCGCCATTCACAGTCCCGCTTCCTGCTGCGCACAGCACTGCTCTTCGCGATGGTGGCGGGCTTGGGGCGTAGTGCACTAGGGGGTGTTTAATAACGGTTGCCAAATCCAAATCCCGGCGAAGAATCCAAATCTTCGGCCCTGGCAATCATTCCTACTATTGTATAGCCTAGTGACACTGAGGTATGTATTATCTTGATGTGACATACAGTAAAGGAGAGCAGCAATAAAAGGAAAACGGGATGCTTTTCACATAGGCTAGTAATAAAATATAATGACTACCAACTAAGGGGGGTATGCAATCGCCGTCGAGCATCTCCCGTAGGGGAGATGCTTGACGGGCCCTATTCAATGCTGTCTTCCCCGACAGCATTGAACAGGGTTTCCCGGCAGAACGAGCCCGACATCTCTAGCTGTCGGGCTCGTTCTGCCGAGAACAGCCGGGAAGTGACGAGCTGCCGGCTGCAGCTCGTCACTTCCCGGCCGCAACTCGCGGCCACGCCCCCTTCTCGTCCCGCTGCAGGGGGGACATTGAATCCCACCTGCATGTTCTCGGTCGAGCTGACCGAGAACAGGACTGGGTCATGGCGGGCGAGCAAGCTTGCCTGCCGTGACCTGAAGCTTGAATACCCCCCTAAGTCTATTCATATGTACAAGCAAATGAATCATTAAGTAAATTGCACATAGCAACCACAGAATAATTATTAAAACAATATATGCAGGAAAACCTTACCCATTGCCAACTAATCATAGTTACTGTAGTTTTGTTATCTGGTGCAAAAAGACTGAATGAGCAGGTACACGTTACTTTTTATTACTAATATGTAGCAATCTAAAAATACTTTAACCAGATCAAATGTTATTTAAGTATTAAAGAACTTGGAAGGTGCTTTGTTCATTTTGAGCTGTTAAATCATTCCTATGCACTGGAGACCCGACATATCTATTATGGTACTCCTACAGAAAAGAAAAACTAAATGTTTTGTCGCCAAACGTGACTTCAAGCTTTTACACAGCATGAATGCATATTCCAAGCACGTCTGTACAAACCATTGACCTTTCAACACATGAAAAAAAAAGAAAGAAAATTACAAGCATTACAAATTTCTGAACATTTTGCACTGGCCTACTTCTGGATGGCTAAATGGTTCTTATCTCTGGATAGCTGACCCAGTCCTTACTAGAACCCAAAAAGAAGGGAAACCAAGATTTCTCACCAAACGTGACTTCAAGCAACTAAATAGCACTGATGAATATATCCTGAGCATATGTTTGTAAACAGCATTGACCTTTCGATAGAAAAAAAAATATGAAATATTACAAATTGCCAAACATGAATGCTCAGATAACATAGGTATGAGCTTAATATGCAATCATGCATTTCAATTACTGCAGAGATGTATAAATGCTGAAATCCTAGCGTGGTCAGTGAGAGCACATTTTCATCCACACTACAATCGCCAGGATACAAAAAAAAAAAAAACACTTAACAAGTCACATGTCAGAGCCTGGTGAGCTAGATCCTTGCATTCTGCCTCTGACAACGGAGTCTATAAATAAAACGAGACAGTATCCTTCACTTTTCAGCTACTTCCAAGGCTTCTTTTTACTTGAATTTAGCTTGTTGGTCACTATTACAGAACACGACTATTAAAAAAAAACAGGAAAACATTAAAATTATCACATAATTGATATAGTTTTCCACCTACATTTTTTTCTTTTATGGACAAAATTGTAACATCACAAACCAAAATGCAGTCAAGTATACTATACTAGACATGGCCAATTATAGGTTTTGGAAAAATATTCAATTAAGTAACTGCAAGCAAAGCAATAAATAAATAATAAAAAAAAAAAACATGTAGTCTCCTAAATGAATACAGAAATACAGAAATACAACAAAAGTCTTATTATATAGCGCAGCCCAATGGCAGCAGCTCTCATCCGCTTAGGGGTACACAAAGCAGACATTGACAGCAGCATTGGACTTCTGAGCAACACTATGGTAGCTCAGAATCACTGCCAAGGAAGGCCTGTCAGAATTGCATGGTTCTCCATTCAGATGTATACGCATAAGCGCATGTTACTAAGTCTGAATCAGACCCATAAACAGTAAACACATGCAGTATAGAGGCAGAAATACCATTGGTGCAGCAGGTGTATTGCACCAAGGCCCCTGATGACTATGGGCACCATTGCTGCCCAGACCAGCAATTACTTCTTGGGTTAGGGTAAAGGAGGGCACCCAAATTATATTTCTGCGCCTGGACCCACCACTATGTTTAAACACTGATGCTACCTTTTTATAGGTGCACACAGAAACTACTCACAGAGGGGATGCGGTCAAAATCCAGACATCGCAGCATCTAAGGATACCACAATGGAATCGAAATACCGATGCTGGAATCCCGGATGCCGCAATGCCGGCACTTTCTCCCTCTATGGGTGTCCACAACACCCATAGAGGAAAAATAAAATAGTGTGGCGAGCGTAGCGAGGCACCGGGCCCACTGCGTGGTGAGCCTGGTGAGCTAGATCCTTGCATTCTGCCTCTGAGTCTATAAATTAAACGAGACAGTATCCTTCACTTTTCAGCTACTTCCATGGTATTGCTTCTTTTTACTTGAATTTAGCTTGTTGGTCACTATTACAGAATACAACTATTAAAAAAAAAAAGGAAAACATTAAATTATCACATAATTGATATCGTTTTCCACCTACATTTTTTTCTTGTATGGACAAAACTGTAACATTACAAACCAAAATGCAGACAAGTATACTATACTAGACATGGCCAATTATAGGTTTTGGAAAAATATTCAATTAAGTAACTGCAAGCAAAGCAATAAATAAATAATAAAAAAAAAAACATGTAGTCTCCTAAATAAATACAGTAATACAACAAAATTCTTATTATATAGCACAGCCCAATGGCAGCAGCTCTCATCCGCTTAGGGGCACACAAAGCAGACATTGACCGTAGCACTGGACTTCTGAGCAATACTATGGTTGCTCAGAATCACCGCCAAGGAAGGCCAAAGTGTAAAGGAGGGCCCCCAAATTATATTTCTGCGCCTGGACCCATCCACTCACATGTTTCACCACTGATGATACCTTTTTATAGTTGTACACAGAAACTACTCACAGAGGGGATGCAGTCAAAATCCCGGCGGTCGGAATCCCGGTGGTCGAAATACCGAAGCCGGGAATCCCGGATGCCGCAATGCCGGCACTTTCTCCCTCTATGGGTGGCCACGCCACCCATAGAGGTAGAATTAAATAGTGTGGCGAGCGTAGCGAGGCACCGGGCCTGTTGCTTGGAGAGCGCAGCAAGCCCGCATGGGGGGCGATCCACGGCCCCGCCGTTGTCAGCATTTCGGCGGTCGGAATTCCGGCGTCGGTATTTCGACCATCGGGATTCCGACCGCCGGGATTTCATACTGAATCCGGTACTTGTTTCCTAGAACGGCCACAATCGTGAGTGATCGTGGCTCTTAATTAAGGGACACGATCCTCACGATGTGGCCGATTTTTTACAATTTTTTCACTTTGATTGACAGAAATCGGGTCAATCGGTCGGTCGCGACCAATTAAAATCGGCCGCGATGCGACCGACCGATTGACCCGATTTTTCCATAGACTTCAATGTTAAAAAATCTTTTAACATTGAAATCGGTTGGTCTTGTGCCATTATAATGGCACAAGATGAGATGGACTTGATTAAGTCCATCTCACATAGGGAAAAATGATAAAAAAGGTGAAATGGGCCAATATGACCCATTTCACATTTTTTATGTGCCCGCCATGACCCCACGATAGACGTGAACCCGAAGCGTGGCGAGCGCAGCGAGCCCGCGAGGGGCGGCGGTGCGCGTCCTCCGACCTTTTCATTCCCCTACTATCCACTAGGGCGTGGAGTGAGAATATAATAGTGTGGCGAGCGCAGCGAGCCACCGAGCCCGAAGCGTGGCGAGCGCAGCGAGCCCCGCGAGGGGACGCGTATACCTGTGAAGTGAGACGCGTCCCCTCGCGGGGCTCGCTGCGCTCGCCACGCTTCGGGCTCGGTGGCTCGCTGCGCTCGCCACACTATTATATTCTCACTCCACGCCCTAGTGGATAGTAGGGGAATGAAAAGGTCGGAGGACGCGCACCGCCGCCCCTCGCGGGCTCGCTGCGCTCGCCACGCTTCGGGTTCACGTCTATCGTGGGGTCTAGCACACTTATTAACATTTGGGGGGGCAATTTAAACAAATCTGGTGTAAAAAAAAAAAAAATCGGGTGAAAAATCGGCAGATCGGATCGGTCGCATCGTATGCGACCAAATCGCATGCGATGCGACCGATCCGATTTTTTATCTTACGACCACAACGATCTAAATCGTTGTGGCCGTTCTAGGAAACAAGTACCCTGAATCCTTACAGAGATCATAGCAAAACTGTAGAGCATCTTGATATAAAGAGATGAAAATAGATATCTACAGTAAATTGGTCCTATTAATATTTTGTTAACAATATTTTGAAATACTTTAATTGATGGTGAGGATAATAATTTTTCATAAACATTGAATTGACCTGACCATTTTTTGTCAGCCTGGCCATGTAGTGTTATTACTTTCTAGCAGTAAGCCTAAAGGTGCCCATACATGTACCAATTACCCGGTACTTTTTGTGCTAAAATAGCATCGTTGTGCATATGTTGTGCATGGGATGCGATGCTATTTTAGCACAAAAAGTACTGGGTAATTGGTACGTGTATGGGCACCTTAAGTTCTTCACTATCTGCTCATTATGGGCAAGATGTACTAAGCTTTGAAACGTGAAAAAATAGAGAGTGATAAACCACCAGCCAATCAGCTTCCAACTCATATTTTAAACACAGCCTGTAACATGACAGTTTGAAGCTGATTGGATAGTGGTTTATCACTCTCCATTTTTTCACTTTCCAAGCTGGCACTATATAGGAGCTGTGGGACAATTATTTATTAAATATTATTTGCTTAAGTCTTCCTGAGTGCTGCTGTTTATAGCATGTATCTAATTAGCTATGTTACGTAAATGTATAGATTAAGTGCATATGGCACACTTCTTCAGAGTATCTGACATGATAAAAGAATCATTGCCAACTCAAGTATCAAGATCATAATCAATAGAACTGAACTGTAGAACTGTTAACACATTTTCAATATTTTAAGTGATTTTTTTTAGTTACATAGTAGTTTAGGCTGAAAAAAAAAACCCATAGGTCCATCAAGTTCAACCTTTGGTTAGAGGGTATGGTCTATTTGTTATATCCCTATATATGAATTGCGTTTTTATTTCATTTTGGACAAATTATGATTGTTGGTTGTACCCTAGATGTTTTTAAACTACAAAATGTTTGTCCAAGCTGATTTTAAATGTATTTATTGGGTCTGCCGACACCACCTCTCCAGGAAAGGAGTTCCATAATTGAATTGCCCTAACCGTAAAAAAGGTTTTCCTTCTAAGGCATGAAATCTTCTCTCCTCTAGTCTAAACACATGCCCACATGTCCTAGAATCCTTCCTCAAAGCAAAACAGGTGCTTAACAGTTCGTTAATTTGGCCCTGATATATTTGTACATGTTAAGCATGTCTGCCCTTAAACATCACTTTTCTATTTAAATATCATAATTTGGAAAATAATTACCTGTAATTATTTAGGTGATTTTCTGTAAAAAGCAGGCGGAGGAGGTCGACTAATGCTGCTTTCCCACTGCAGACCCGTTTTAGTTTACAGGTAATCTTAAATGGTATTTAGCATTCCCACTGCAGCAGATTACAGTTTCAAATGCCATTTAAGTACCATTCCCATTGCAGGTAAAACGTTTTAGCTCTTCAAAACGTTTAGTGCCTGTGACAATGGGTCAGGCCTGTCTTTCCTTGTTGATATATATATATATATATATATATATATATATATATATCTAGATATATAGATCTATCTATCTATATTTATATATATATATATATATATATATATATATAGATCTATAGATCTCATATATATATATATATATATATATATATATATATATATATATATATATATATATAGATAGATCTATATATATATATATATATATATAGATAGATATATATCTATCAACAAGGATAGACAGGCAGCTTGGAGGGGGTAGAGGGGGGAAGCTGTCCCCGGGTGCTGTGGGGGTAGAGGGGGGAAGCTGTCCCCATGTGCTGCGGGAGGAGGGGGGTCCCTGCTGCTGCTGAGGGGAGAGGGGGTACCTGTCAGCCTGACACGGCGCTGCTGCTGCTGTATCTCCCCCCCGGCGGCCGGTCCTTGCGGCGTATGTACAGTCAGTGTCGGCGGTCCCTCTGGCGCAGGGGAAATAAGTACTATTTCCCCTGCGCCAGAGGGACCGCCGACACTGACTGTACATCCGCCGCAAGGACCGGCCGCCGGGGGGGAGATACAGCAGCGGCAGCGGCCGCCGGGGGGGAGATACAGCAGCGGCAGTGGCCGCCGGGGGGGGGGGAGATACAGCAGCGGCAGCGGCCGCCGGGGGGGATATACAGCAGCGGCAGCGGCCGCCGGGGGGGGGAGATACAGCAGCGGCAGCGGCCGCCGGGGGGGGGGGGAGATACAGCAGCGGCAGCGCCGTGTCAGGCTGACAGGTACCCCCTCTCCCCTCAGCAGCAGCAGGGACCCCCCTCCTCCCGCAGCACCTGGGCACATCTTGCCCAGCGCTGCACGCTGTGGACCCGCTGCGGGCTGAAAGTGGTTAATCTTTCAGCCCGGCAGCGTACACACACACGGAGATGATTGCTGAAAAAAATCAGCAATCATCTCTACCGTTTAAAGATGCATTCCCATTGCATCTTAAACGGTAGATTACCGTGCAAAACCCTGCTCTGAAAACGGGTTGAAATACCGTTTAACTTTAAACGGTATTTCAACTCTGGCGCTTTCCCACTGCAGCCTTAAACGGTATTTTGCCCTCAAAAATCGGCAAAATACCGTTTTAAGGCTGCAGTGGGAAAGGGGCATAATGTAGGGATGTATTTTGAAAATTTGATACCATTTAAGAAAATAAATTTTTTTACTTATAGCAACCAGTAGCCCTCTAAATTCAATCTTTGGGCTCCCTTTTTCAATATGATTTATTAGAATGCCGATAGAACAACATTTATTACAGAATTTACACCAAACTCAAGTTATGTTGTTCAATAAAGACTCAACGCTAACAACTTTTGACGTACTGTGATCAGGGATATCCTATTATACCCAATGCAACACTTGCCAATTTTTCACCAATTTTTTTTTATCGGGCTATCCAATATCACCCAATAAAACATAAGTTCTCACAAAAACACCCAGGTTCAGCAAAACAATATCCCAGATAAGCCGCAGCACAGACAGCATTTTGGGGCCTATTAGACTGCCCCAGTCTAGGCTATTAACAACAATCAGCAATCGTGGGTAATAGTGTATCTCTGTTTATGTAAAATGCCACAAGTCCATCGGTACATTACAAAAATGACAGTGCACTTTAAGGTGTCTCTTACCTTTACAAGATTCAGAATGATAATGGGTGACCCAAACCTCTGAAGCATTTGGTCAAAGTGAGAAGCAGCAGCATGTGCGTATGGATCAGCTTGGTCCACTGGCAACAGAAACACATACAGTATTAATAGCAATTATAGTAGACTTCTGTATATATTTGTATTCATGCGCTTTTTCAGTGGTGGTCAAATGGCAGATTAAAGGGTTCACACATTGGGTAAAACGTACTAAACCTTGAAAAGTGATAAGATGGAGAGTGATCAGCTAACAACCAATCACCTCCTAACTGTCATTCTTCAAACCCAGCCTGTAACATGACATTTAGTGCTGATTGGCTGGTACTTTACCTCACTATTTTATCAATTTCTAAGCTTAGTACATCTGGCCCACTGTCACCTAAATAAAGTAGTCTCTCCTAGCGGTCCTATTGTTACTGATTTTATTTTGTATAGAGCAGTATTAGGGAGTGGTAGATTTTCCACTAGGAGAGATAATCTAAGGGTGACACTTGTTGGTGAGGTGGTAGACCATACTCACTTGCAGAGGGCCCTTAGGCCGAGAGCCAGATGAGGCTGGGGGTGGGGGTGGGGAGGGGTGAAGATCGTGCTGCTTTGGCAGTCGGGAAGCCCCAACATGAAGGGAGAAGTGACATGATGGGCGGCAACCAATAATGTTGTGTCTTAGGGGGCATGACCCCTAAATTAAGCCCGGCCATGAGGGTAAATTTACCAAGCAGTACAGTATTGCTTTGTGAGTGATTGAACTCACCACACACAAAGGTGACTATATAGTTATTTTACCAAGATAAAATTGCTGTTACTCAGCATTGGTCATGGTCTTTGCACCTAGGAATGCATGATCCAGTGACAAGTAGCATTGGCCCCTCCTGGGACCACTAGGACGTGGATACCATGGAGGTAAAAAGTATATTGGTGCCACCTTTATTGTTTAAAAATAAAATGTGTTCACATGTTTTGGAAAATATGAATTATGCCAACCTAATACAAGAATTTTTGGAAATTATTTTTTCTGAACTGATACAAAAAAAAAAAGATATTTTAAAAGTAAACAAGTTATACACATATGTACTTGACTAGACATCATGCAAATAAAGCCTAAAAAATTGGTCTGTTATCAGGAAACTGTTGTAACAGTGATAGCTTTTTTACCCATTTTGTTAGCGTATAAGTAAAATAAGAAAATAATACACATTTGGTGGGACTGCCCATTACTGCGATAGTGTTAAGAAGCTAGTTGCTGAGATTTTGGGCTCCCCTGACAATCCTGATTTTTGAATATTATCTCATTCTAATATCCCTATCTCAAAATATAAACAATGACTTACAGTCAGGGCCGGCGCCACCACTAGGCAGGTTTAGGCATTTGCCTAGGGTGCCGGCCACTGGAGGGCGGTAGTGAGCTGCAGGCCAGCTACCGCAGAGGAGAGCCGGAGGAAGGAAGGAGAAGCTGCAGCCAAGCAGGTGAGTGATATCCCTCCTCCCACCCGCCGAAACCTCAGTGTAAAACTTGCTGCCTCTGCCTGGTCATCAGCAGCCAGGCCAGCGGCAGTGTTCGGTGGTGGGCGGGGGCCGATCCAGCCCCCGCATCATAATCAGCACTTAGCTGCCTGGAAAACCCCCCTCCCCCTGGCTCTGGATAGTGCTGCAGTCCCCCTGGCTGGACAGCGCCCGCAGTCCCCACCCTCCGCCCTGGCTGGACAGCACCCGCAGTCCCCCCTCTCCTGTAGCGGCCACCCCCCCCCCCCGGAGCTAGTCTAGCAGCAATCCGCTGCTGGCCCCCCCCAGGCGATCAGTGCCCTTTGGGGAGACGGGGCGGACGGGCCACCTTGGGCGCTTGCACCGGCCCTGCTTACAGTACAAGGTAATGTAGGACAAGTACTGACGTTGTAGGGTGTATGGAGTAGAAAATAGTTCAATAGAGGGAAACAACATGAGGGGAGAGGGCTCTGCTCCTGAGAGCTTATATTCTAAAAGATACATGGGCTAGATGTGAGCATGGAACAGAGGGTTGACAGGTGGCTGAATTTGATGAAGAAGGGTCTTGAGAGAGCCCATTTGAAGTTTTGTAGTGAACTTGTCTCAGCAATTTTAGTTTTACTTTTTTTGTGTGTGTAGTAATTAAATCTGTAACTAGGTGGCATATCTTCTAAGTTTGGGAGAGGTCCAAAGAAGAGGACACCATGGACTATTGATGTCAAAAGAAAACTTTTATAGGAGATTTTGATTTAAAAACAGCTGTAGTGGTCTCTGTGCATGAAAAAAGGTTCAAAATATTGGCTCCAAGTATCTGTTCAATACTTTTTTATGTGTTATCCCCCCAAATCCCGATATGTACTGTATATAAAATAATAGTATAACAGAATAATAGTTTCTTTAAAAATTTACAGACTGTTTAAGAAAAAAATCTTACGTGTTACAGTGGACAATGAATGACAGCTGGTATGCCACAATACATAAACTAGGAACATCTATGGTGTGTGGGACATTATTTCCGTGTTATGGGACGGAACAGAATGGTAATTTTTCTCTGTCATCTGGAACAAATGGGTTCCAGTACAATTTCCAGAGACCTGTAACTCCAAACAAAACTATCCTGACATGTCATATGGTAATCTCTTTTTGGAGACTCTCCCTCGATGGGTAGATGGCTTTGCAGAATGGATTTCTCCCTACTCTAGGACATGGTCAGAGGGAGGTCGAATGAAGAGGCCTTGGCCCAGGAAAGGTTACCTCCCAAATAACGTGATTCTTTGCATAAAGATGATATCCAAATGGTGTTTGGAAGTAAGAGATATGCTGCTTTCACACTGCCAAACCGTCTCTGACCCGTTTCTTTAACCGGGTCAGAGCAAATTTAACCCCATTCACACTGCATGTTGTAAACGGTATATTACTGGTTAATTACCATTTTTGTACCTTTCACATTGAACCCGTTGTGAAAGGTACACGGTAATTAACCAGTAATATACCATGCAGAAGGCAGAGCGGGTTCAGGGGGTGACCCGGGGGCGGCAGCCACAGGTGTCGGTAAAGCAGCAGGGCCCCCCACCCCCACACACAGCCAGCACCTAGAAACACCCCTCATTACATATGCGCATATGAACAAATTGCGAGGGGCTTGCAATTAAATATTTTTGCTATTTGTCACTATTTTGATTTGTGCATGCGCATTACAATCTGTGCACATGCGCAATCATTCGCTAATGGAACGGATTGCGAACTCACACATCAATCAACTCTGAATTGGGCCCTAAATTCGGTCAGCATTGTTTGAAAAACCATAGACTCTTCTTTTCATTTTTTTTGGTAGCTATGCATTTATTTTAGGTTTTTCATAAAATATTCTATAGGTCGAAGCTAATGAATACTCACATGTAATTGGTGGCTTTGGCATCATAGTGGAGATATCTTGAGACCAATACAATGGGACAGAGCCGCGGACTTGTACATATGAGGAATAGCTTCCTGCAGTAAAGGACATCACGGAGGCGTCATGCACTATTTGCTCTGTCTCTACTTCATTGGCAACATCTCCCTGAAAGATAAAAGTGAAAAGAAATCTGACCTAGAAAAATTGCAGGATTACATACTGTCTACTTAATACAGATGGTGTAATGGTTAGCATCACTGCCTCACAGCACTGAGGTCATGGGTTTGATTCCCACCATGGCACTAACTGTGCGGAGTTGGTATATTCTATCCATGTTTTCGTGGGTTTCCTCATGGTACTCCGGTTTCCTCCCACAATCCAAAAATATACTAGTAGATTAATTGGCTCCCAACAAAATTAACCCTAGAATGTCTGTGTGTGCGTGTACATGTGTTTGTTAATATAGATTGTAAACTCCACTGGGGCAGGGACTGATATGAATGTTCAAATATTCTCTGTAAAGTGCTACGGAATATGTGTGCGCTATATAAATAACGGATAATAATAACAACTGTAACAAAGTACTCTGTATCTAAGTAGAAAGACTTCTGAGCCTCATAAATTATAGTACCTCACAATTTGCTCCTCTCTTCAGAAAACGAGTCCCGGCAAATTTGCTTGATCTTCTGGCCATCAAAGTTACATAGACTGGCCGACCATAAATAAGTAGTTCTTGTATAAATTATTAAGGTCAATTTCAAGTGTAAAGAACAAAAAACTGTTAAATAACGATGGAGGTCTTAATTAATCGCCACTGTCTGGGAATGAAAAGGATACTTGATTGCCCACAAAATCCATGGATTATATGAAGTAACCAGTCCTGGTGAACAATGTTTTTTATGCACTCTATGAGACTGCCATTCCACACATACTTCATGTATGGCTCACTGCATATTCCAAATATACCTGAAAAAGATTTTCAAAATGAAAGAGTTAATTAATTCAATGACCACATTTTCTTAAAACTATTTTCTTTATAAAGTATTAATTGCTTACCCGATACAGAATCTCATATCCAATATGGTTAGGCAAATTATTACTGACAAGTATACAGGAATGGTTCCATGGACAGGCACATTACTCTAAGATGCACGCAAACTGCGTGCAATGCCAATATTCATGTAGCGGACTGTTTATTTGCAACTGTGCGTGCTGAACAAATAATAAAACCCATATGGTGCATGCATTACTCTGTGTACACACAAAGGTGCTATTGTGATCAGTTCAGACGCTATAGGAAAAGGAACGGAAAATGGATGGTCATTCCTGGGTGGTGACTGGTACACGACCTGAAGTGAATGCAAATAAATGTCACCTTGTTGGCATGTTAGTCACTGCTACGGAGGCCATACTTGAACAGAGAAACTGCACCTACCATAGAGCATATGCAAGTGTCAATGGTGCACGGGATAGTGGCGTGTCAAGAATCACCAGCAGTGTTACAGCGTGCAGACATGCTGAAAGTGTCCACTGCGCTGATAACACACTCAGACTACTGCATCAGGGGTAGGCTTACATTAGCATCTGCATATTATCGCAGTGGCAACTCCAGAAACCGACACAAGAGCACACTCTGCAGTATCTATTTCTCAATCAGGTCCTATGACTATGTTCATTAGAGATTCAAAAACGTAAAGCAAATGCTTTTTTAAACTATAACATTACAAAGAATAAATAAAACCTAAAACAAGATTCTGAGTAACTCTCTGTAGAATAAATTCCTCTGAGTCCATCTGGGATATGAGGGAGGGGCAAATGAGTAGGCACTAAAATAATAAATTCATGGAAGCTCCCTTATATATCCTCCCCTTCCCTTAGCTCTCAGTTACCAGACTAGCAAAGCCAAATGAGAAAAATAAAGAATAAGAGATTAACCTAAAAATCAATCAATCATACACATTAGGGAGGGAAATCAGTAATTTCCAGAGAGACTCAGAGGCATATCTATAATGGGTAAGTGATAAAGTGGTGCACAGGGCCCCTGAATCCCAGGGTGGCCCACATCGCAACCATATTTTAATACTTACCTCTCCAGAGTCTGGCTATAAAGGCAGCAGCACAGCCAGAATCGCTGAAGAAATGGCTGCAGCGTCATTTTTTCAGAGGTCTGTGCATATGCAAAAGTCTGAGAACATTAGTGCTCAGACTCTATTGCGCTGCATGGTGGGGTGCTACGGCTGACAAAGAGGAGTGGGCTCAAATAGAGGAGGCTGCACAAGGGCCCCTACTCAGAGGAATGGATTCTATGGTGAGAAACCTAGAATCTTGCTTCCTCATTTATCCCATTGGGGAACCATTGATTCTAGGACATCCCCAAGCAAGCCTTAAGAGGAGTGCTAGACAAAAATGTGTACACTGAGGACCTGGTGGCCACCTTGCACAGCTGTTCAAAATGGAACCCTTCTGAGCTGTCCAAGAAGCACTTATGGCCCAAGTCAAATGAGCCTGAACGGGATCACGTACTGACCGCCCAAGGATATATAGGCCACTTGATGGTTCATTGCATGAACAGACAACAGAGTTGGAAAAGACCCGCAGGTGCGTGCATCATAAATTATATAGTGTGTGCACAGTAAATGATATGCACAAAAATATTGTTATTGTGCATATAGTTTATAAAATAGATTGTATTTCATTTAAAATATGAATTCTAGTTTTATTAAGTGGCTTACATTGTTATATCCCAACTTTTTTATAACAATAACAATTATTAGAGCAACATACAAATTAGAAATAAAGCATAAGGACCAGATGTATCAAGCTGCAAAAAGTGATAAACTGGAGAATGATAAACAGCCGGCCAATCAGCTCCTACCTGTTATTTTTCAAACACATGATAGGTAGGAGCTGATTAGGTGATTGTTTATCACTCTCCACTTTATCACTTTTGAAGCTTAATACATCTGGCCCTAAATATGAACGGTACTTGTTTAGTTTCACGGCGGCAGCATGGCTGTGCGTCTGAGTCCACTTGCGGGGCTCGCTACACTATCTAAAATCAAAACCATGCCAACGTGGATAGTGGGGGTATGAACTATCCACATTGGCATGGAGTTTATTTAGTTTATTTTAGAAAGTTTAGTGAGCGCCGAACCCGGAAGTAGCGCGCGGCCATGCTGTCACCGTGAAACTAAACAAGTACCAAATGAACTAAATATAACACAGCAACACATATCCTGCAACCAATTCTGATGCCAGTCTTAAGGTGGCAACTGGTGAGGACATGAGCAAGTTTAATGAAGTGGCAGTACACTGCATGTGTAAAGGCAAGGCTTTGAGTAAAGAGAATAATATTCAGTATGTACAGTATAGTCTACATAATATAGCAAATATGATCATATCTGCTTAAAACTTCAAGACATTTCTATTCTTGACCTTATACACGTGACTAAGAGAACAGTTTACAGGTTGTAAGTATTATACCTTCAGAACTGCATTAAATGTCTGCTTACTAAATGCTATTATTTGCAGAGGTAAAGTGTTCTTGACAGAGAAGACAAACTAACTGAAAGACTTGCAGCCACATATATGGATTAATTTTGTATTTTGTATGACAGTTATAAAAGAAAAGTGTGGGTGTACACTAAACTCATTAAGTGCCCTGCTGTGAGGGTTGTGAGATATGTGTGAATTACCATCTCCTTATTAGTAGTGTGAGCAAGGTGACCCGCGAGAAGTCAATATGCATGAGCGTTAAATCTCTTCCCACACACTGGCTTCAGCGCAGCCAGCAGTGATTGCTGGCTAGATACAGGTATCTCCTAGGACAGAGGCACGTGTGCTGCTTATCAGGAAATTTACCAGAGCTGATGTGCATACTTTCCGTTTGTTGCCAAGGTAACCATAATTTGCAGTAGAGAGATGAAGAAAGAACATTACTGAAGATTAAAACTGTTGATCTTATTAATATACATAGGTATCATCTGGTTATGGTTGCTAGGTAATGGTTTACCAGCAAAGTATGGTCCGGATCATCCAGAGTGGGGGCGTGGTCAACACGATCACATCCTCGTGCCTACGCACCTGCCGTGCAATGCCGGTATTTCAGACATTTCGCAGCAGGGGGCAGGGCTATAAACACACAATTTGAGTCATTTGCTCCCACGGATCTCCCTTTTGAGTGTGTCACAGGAGACTTGCAACATTCAGAGAGGCTTGCTCCCCTTTCCATGGTGGGAGGGTAGGCAACCCTGAGATAAATATCTGCTCCATTTTAACTTATTTGCATTAATGTCCAACCAATATCTCAATGAGCAGTCATTAGTATTATACTGGCAATATATTTGGAGTTGTGATTAGCATTACTGACTCACAGGGTATTACTTCCATCGGGGTGGTCGTGTCGGAAAAATCGCGTTGGTCGCATCGCATGCGATTTGGTCACATGCGATGCGACCGACGCGATTTTTTTATTGAATCAAATGTGAATAGGGTCCCTGGGACCCGATTTTACATTGGATTCAATGTAAAATATTCCCAAGACCCCCAATTTTGCAGCGTAAACCCCACCCCACGATTGACGACAACCCGAAGCGTGGCGAGTGCAGCAAGCCCGCGAGGGGCGGCGGTGTGCGTCCTCCGACCTTTTCATTCCCCTACTATCCACGTCGGCGTGGAGTTGACAACCCGAAGCTTGGCGAGGGCAGCGAGCCCCGCGAGGGGACGCGTATAACTTCACAGGTATACGCGTCCGCTCGCCACACTTTATATTCTCAACTCCACGCCGACGTGGATAGTAGGGGAATAAAAAGGTCGGAGGACACGCACCGCCGCCCCTCGCGGGTTCGCTGCGCTCGCCACGCTTCGGGTTCACGTCAATAGTGGGGTGTTGACGGGGCCATATATAATGTGAAATGGGTCATATTGACCCATTTCACATTTTTTACTATGTGAGATGGACTTTATCAAGTCCATCTCATCTTGTGCCATTATAATGGCACAAGACCGACGCGATGCTCCCGATTTCAATGTTAAAAAATATTTTAACATTGAAGCCTATGGCAAAATCGCGGGGGTCGCGTCGGGGCTAATGTTAATGGTCGCGACCGACGCGATGCCCGCGATTTTCCCTTTGCTGGCAAAATGGACCTGATTTCAAAGGAAATCGGGTCCATCGAGGGCATCGT
This sequence comes from Crinia signifera, assembly GCF_055691185.1. Lineage (NCBI taxonomy): Eukaryota > Metazoa > Chordata > Amphibia > Anura > Myobatrachidae > Crinia > Crinia signifera. The sequence goes on from NC_139219.1 coordinate 168,697,910, forward strand.
GTACCTTAACTTAAAGGTACACGATGCCCGCGATTGTGGCCGTTCTAGGAAACAAGTACCACTCACAGCACTGAGGTCTTTGTATGACTGAGAATTAACAACATTGCTAGTTCTGCTGTGCACCAGTACCTAATGTAATCACAGGCAGAGGCCTTCGTTCTACACCTAGAATGTATGTACAGTATGTAACTTTTCACAATGGAATGAAGTGCTCAATACACATCGTGATTTACACTGTGCAGAAATGTTGTTCTGGAAACTGCAACCAAATTTTAGAATTTAATTTTACCTAAATGTACTTCATAAAAAAAAAAAATTCTCTTTTATTTAAAAAAAAAACAGTGTACTAAATGCAATACACTGACAATAGTATCCAATAATGAATGAGAGATTGGCATCTAAATGGCACTAGGGTAGAAAACACAGAATTTCTCCCCAAACAGTGTGGGAGCCATAGGAAGGAGCAGCCTGGAGTACAGCTGGTACCGCCCCAAGGCTGTCCCGCTCATTACAGCGGCATTGCCCGCATATCAGAGCTTAATTGAAAAACAAATCATAAGATGATTATGAAAGGAATTGAAGGATCCCAAGCTTTATGAAACAAAGTTGAGTAGTTACAATATCAAATTATGAATTCTCTGTTATGTGTATCATACCATTTTCACTAGGGACTAGTTTAAATGTCATTGTGCAGGAATTTGAGAGGCTGCTTGCTGATAATGTACATAATCAAATTATATGAACATTTGATTTTTGAAAACAAGCGACGACCCCCCTAAGAGTTACTTATAGATCATATTTCTGTATGGAATAATTATTAATATTTATAATTAAAATAACACTTTACTTCTATAAACAATAATAATCATTTATAGAGGTCTTTTGTTCCAATAGGATTCAAAGTGTTAATCATTTACCTCTACAGCACAAAATATAAAAATTAGCAATACGTCAAATGTTTCAGAAAACAAGTAAAGCTGGGAACACACATGTCCAATATTCGAGAATGCGGACTGCCAACCTGATGCTGGTGAACAATCTCTGTTCTATCAGTGTAAAGGCAGTGCCGGATCCAACCTGCTGGTTAACGGGACCCCGCAGTGGTGGTGGGCATGGTGGTGTGGTGACATTTTTAAAATGCAACATGGCTGAAGTAAACTAGGAGTATAATTCAGACCTACAAATGATTTGTGAATGGCTTGCTGATTTGCATAACAATTCGCAACTCACTCACCATTGATTTTCCCAGTCTGTGCAAGTGTGCATAACTCTGACCCTCCCACAATTCTGCAACAGAGACAGGATGATCGGGACCAGGGCTGACGTCCCTCCCTGAAAACAACTGGGCAGCCCTGAATTATTTCTGACACTCCCAGAAAAGGTCCGGTCACACCCCCAAATGACAACTTCCTGTCAATCAAACTGCAGGGGGATTGCAAATACATTAAGTGCTGTTTTTGGCTTCGTGCATGCGCGCTGTGATCCAGATGCATGCGCAGTCATTCATAATCGATAGGCTTGCAAATTCGCACAACAGCGATCAGGTGTGAATAACTCCCCAAGTGTGGTGGGCCATGTCAATACCGCATCCTCTTGTGCCTGCTAATAAAAGTCAGGGTGAGTCAATAGCTGTTGAAACTGGTGTATTTCAATGGGGTTTTCACTGGGATTCGCCGAGAGTGTATTCAATGCTCAAATGGAGAACTGCTTTCTCCATTGCTTTTCGCCATGATTCTCCATTTTACATTCGTCATCTTTTTTAGGTGAACTGGAATGTGATCTTTTAAAATAAGGCGATTATTTTTATTTTTTTGGTGTCAAAAAATCAGATTTTCTTTTTCTGTGAAGGGGCATGCTATTTTTATTCATGTGCTTGCAGCACATGAATATATTTTTTATTATTATTTAATTTTTTTAAACAATTTTTTTTTTACACATTCGCCAGCAGGGGGCGGGAGCAGCTCATTAATATTCTTTTATTCACTGCACACTGGTCCCGATCATTACATATGCACGATCGGGAACAGTGAGTGTAGCGGCTCCCTAGCACAGCACCCTGCCAGCTCTGGGGGGCTCTCCCTGTGTCCCCGACAGCCCTCCTTCACCCCCACAGTGTCCGGCGCAGGTAGGGAGGCTTCCATCTCCCTGCCTGCAGCCGTCCCCCAGCTCCCCAGTGGCATTCGCCGGGGGGGTTAAAATTCACCGCCAGGGGCAGAGAGCCCCTGACGCGTTGAATAGGGCGGACGGGTGGCTGCCCGGCGAATCGCCCTGCAGGGAGAATTGGGGCAAAAGTGCAGCGAATCCTACACTGCCGCCCCCGATTCCAACCATTGAATATCTCTCAAAGCCTGCAAAAAGACAGTTAATAGCTGATTGGTTGGTACTTTATCACCAAACTTTGATTAATCTCAACCTTAGAGTGGGTGGATGGATGGAAGGGTTCCATGTAAACAAGATATTTTCTCATCTATTCTGCAGTTTTATATTGGTTACTACTGTACAAAACAAATGCTAAATATTTACGCTTTTAAACTAAATTATGTTCTGCGAAACATTGCATTTGTATCCAGAAATGGCAGGTATTTTACCTTTGTAACTATGCTGTGTTCTGCAAGGCAACAGGAGCACAATACACAGTATTCTAGAGAATTTCTATAGGACATAATTTGGCTTGCTATTCTTGTGCTTTATCATTTACATAACTGTTTAATGATTATGGTTTTATAATTATATAATTCTGCTTAATGCCTACAACAAGCAGCTGTTTCTGTGAAAATGAAGATGCTTTAGCATCCCTTCGAACATATCTTGCCATTTAGTATGATGTAAGGGTGCTTGGTATAATCAGCTACCGAAAAAAAAAATGTCAAAATGCCTCATTAAATCCCTTCCAGTTTTCAGCAATGCCTAATCATCTTCAGAAAATGCACAGTGAAATAGAAATAATTATAATTTGCTGGTTATGCAATCACTATAAGACAAGACTGCAATGACATGTCGTGGTAAAGGAAGTGGAGGATTTGCATTATAGAACCATGCCGATTTTCCAAACCAAGAAAATAGAAACATAATGTTCTACGCTATTATTTAAGATGGTTGCATAAGGAAAGCAGCTCTCTTTAAATCTGCCTTTTATAGATTAAAATGTACCAACTAGAAACAGCAAAGCCAGACATAAAGCACACCAAGGGCCAAAAATAATTAGGTGTGAGAATCAAAAAGTGAGAGATTTGGGAAGAGTTTTCCTTTTTTTTTTTTTTAAACTGGCAATCAATTACATGGCAAAACAGACCTGGTTTTGTAGTGGAAATAATTGGTGCTTTAATAAAGATGGTAGAACTCTCGCAAAATCGCTAACTTTCTGATTTTCACACCTATTTCATTTGGCCCCAAATGTGAAAATACTCATTATGAAACTTTTTGTCTTTTTTATTTTTTTCAATAGTACAGCCCTTTAATGCTCAATAATGTGTTGAGATGGGGAATAAATATATAAGCAAAAATCTAGAAATTATAATTCCCAAAGAGACAGCTATTATTTACTTTTGCTTGCATTACACGTGCAATTTGCTTGCATGCAGTGATTCTATCCAATTCCACAGGTATGTTATCATACAAGTGGACAGGATAATTAGAACTAATTTTGCCTTTAACTATTAGGTCTAATGTGTGGATGCAACTTGTTTATACATTTACTGGGGGGTTGTACCTGCGCACTGAATCTCAGGGCTAGCTACCGCACTTACGGATGACTAATTCGCTAGGTTTAAATGTAGAATACGTTTTTTGTTCAGTGCTGCGCTCTGCCCTTTTTTTTTTTTTTTTTTTTACTTATATTTTTATTATTGTATTTGAAGCAAAGTGTACATTGATACATTAGTCAACATGAATTCTATTCGGGTTCATCTATGCGTTGTTTAAGAAAGAGCTTTCATATCATTACATCTTCCCTCTTTACAGATATATGTTAATGGCAGGAGTAATAGTGCATATATTTCCTATGCGTTCTACTCTGAACGGAGCCCCCAATTGGTCTTATGTCTTTGTGTCCTTCCGGGTATGGTCTGTTGGCCACTCCCCGTTCTTCACAACTTATTCGCGAGGACAATTCCCTGATTTTATTTGTTTAACCCCTTCACGACATTTGACGTACATGTACGTCATGGTCGGGAAGTACTTCCCGACATTTGACGTACATGTACGTCATGACTTCTAACTGTCACTGCGTCTAGAGACGCAGTGACAGTTAGGTGATGTCTGCTGTCCCTGACAGCAGACATCCCCCCTCGCCGCCAAGGGGGGGCAGGGGTGCCCCCCCCGGTCGGCGATCGCTGTGATTGGCTGTTCAAATCTGAACAGCCATTCACAGCGTTTCCTGTGTTACCGGCGGCTAAGCCGCTCGGTAACACAGGGATCGGTGGTGATCGGTGCTGTCAGGTACAGCACCGATCACCACCGATGTGCAGCCCCCCCCTCGCACCCGCCGGGCACTCACCCGGCAGCAGCAGCAGCTCCCCCGGCTCCCCCGGAGCGTCTGGAGCGCACGCAGCGCTGCCCTCCTCCCCCCTCCCCCCCGCAGCAGCAGCAGCAGCATCATCAAGCTGCAGAAAAAGTTATAAAATTAAATATATGCACTGAAAATATATATATATATATATATACACACATATATATATATATATATATATATATATATATATATGTGTGTGTGTATATATATGTATATATATAAATATATATATATACATATATACACACATATATATATATATATATATATATATGTGTGTGTGTGTGTATATACCGCACCGATTACCACCGATCGCCAGCCCCCCCCCCCCCCCCCCTCCCACCCGGCAGCCCCCCTCCCTCCCACCCACCCGGCTGCCGCAGCGCCAGCACCCCTCCCACCCCCCCGCCAGCCGCAGCGCCAGCCCCCCTCCCAAAGCTGGTGACTAAAATGGGGTCACTTGTGGGGGGGTTCCACTGTATTGGTGCTTCGGGGGTCTTGCTAATGCGACATAGCACCCACCATTCATTCCACCACCAAAAATCACTCCTTCCCTTCTGAGTCCTGCCATGCACCCAACTGGTATTTTTTGGTCACACGTGAGGCATTGCCGTACTCGGGAGAAATTGGGGCACAGGTTTTGGGGTGCTTTGTCTCCTTCATTCCTTGTGAAAATAAAAAATTTTGAGCCAGAACTGCATTTTTGTGTAAAAAATTACATTTTTTTACACAAAAATGCAGATCTGGCTCAAAATTTTTCATTTTCTCCCGAGTACGGCAATGCCTCATGTGTGACCAAAAAATACCAGTTGGGTGCATGGCAGGACTCAGAAGGGAAGGAGTGATTTTTGGATTTTGCAGCACAGATTCTGGTTGAATGACCCCCGAAACACCCATACAGTGGAACCCCCCCACAAGTGACCCCATTTTGCAAACTACACCCTTCAGGGAATTCATCAAGGGGTATAGTGTACATTTCAAACCCCCCGGGGTTTCACCAATTTTGATACAACTGAGCTGTGAAAATGAAAAATTAATTTTTTTCATTTTCACTGCCCAGTTGTACCACAATTGGTGAAACCCCTGGGGGTTTGAAATGTACACTATACCCCTAGATAGTGTACATTACCTAGATAGTGTACCCCTAGATAAATTCCCTGAAGGGTGTAGTTTGCAAAATGGGGTCACTTGTGGTACCTAACTTTTAGCATCTTATGGTGCCTAGAAACCTACATGGTGCCTAAAAAATAATCTCATAAAAAGGAGGCTCCAAAATCAAGTAGGTGCTCCTTCTATTATGAAGCCTGTGGTTTGGTCACCGTGCACACTAGGGCCACATATAGGATATTTATGAAAACCAAAGAATTGGGGGAATCAATTTTTAGTCACATTTCTCTAGTAAAATCTACTGTGTTCCTTAGAAAAATGTATTAAATTTGCTAATCTGCAAAAAAAATGAAATTTTGAAATTTCACCTACACTTTCTTTTAATTCCTGTGAAACACCTAAAGGGTTAACAAACTTCCAAAATGCTGTTTTGAATACTGTGAGGGGTGCAGTTTTTGAAATGGCATCATTTATGGGGGTGTCTCACATACAAGTCCCTCAAAGTCACATCAGAACTGAACTGGTCCCTAAAAAATCAGTGTTTGAAATTTTCTTGAAAATTTGAGAATTTGCTATTCATATTTGAAGCCTCCTAGTGTCCAAAATAATGAAAAGGAGGTTGAAATAATGATTGCAACATAAAGTAGACATATGGTCTTTGTTAGTTATTAACTATTTTGAGTGGTATGTTTATTTGTCTCACAAGCAGAAAATGTGACATTTTGCAAATTGCTAAATTTTCTATTTTTTCACGATATTTTGGTATTTTTCACAAAAAAACACAGACTGTATCGACCCAAATTTACCACTAACTTGAAGTACAATGTGTCACGAGAAAACAATCTCAAAATCACTGGGATAAGTAAAAGCAAAAAAAAGTTATCCCCACTTAAGTGAAACATGTCAGATTTGAAAAAAATGGCTGTGTCATGAAGGCACAAACTGGCTCTGTCATGAAGGGGTTAATTTAGTTTGTTTTCCCCTTTTTTTATTTATTTTTTTGTTCCTTGGATTGGTTAGGTGCTCCGTTAAGAGAAAAAATCATAGGTTTAATCCAAACTCATAAAAACTAGATCACTAAACATACAGCAAATAATATAAAATTTACAAAGTAATTAAACAACAAATCATATAAAACGATATGGAGCCACTATTGTTTTGTCCATTGCGTAATAAGTTTTTCCCGCCTATCTATCCCCTCTCTCTTGTTTGATTTAAATGATGTTTATCGGGTCTTCGTGTAGTGCTAATCTTGTTTCGTACCAACTTTATTTGAAAACACTGTCTTAGATGTATCTTTATTGTAGTTGGTTGTTTTTCTATAATGGGTCCCCATGTCTCAAAGAGCTCTTTCACCCTTTTTTCTTTTTGGAGTGTCGCCTCCACCCATTCCATACGGAATATGTAAAATAGTTTTTCCTCAAAAAGTTTCATTGTGGGAGCCGATCTGTCTATCCACCTGTGGAGAATGCTTTTCCTAGCCGCAGATGAAATTGCAAGTAACATTTTTTTTTCCCCCTTTGCTATCTTTGTTTCCCTCCCTGTTATTCCAAAGATCGCCCACTCTGGGGTTAGTGGAAAAGTGTGTGCCAGTAGTTTTAGTGAGAACTGCCACACTTCCTCCCAAAATTTCTTGATCTGTCCGCATTTCCACAGGCAGTGAAACAGATCTGCCCCCACTCTATCCCACTTTAGACATTTCCAATTTGATGCTATCCCCATTTCAAACCTCCTTTTTGGTGTTAAATATGTCTGGTGGGAGATGTTGTAGAACATTTCTGTGTACATTATTGCTGGTATAGTTTTTACTGATTCTTCCAGTGATTTTAACAATTTTTCTAACGTGAGGTTTGGGAAGACTTCTTTCCATTTTATTATGCCTGTTTTTATTTTGTCATAGTCCAATGGCTGGTATAGAAATTTATAATGGTCTGTTGTGATTTTCTTGTGTGGGACCTGTTTTTTTAGGAGTATGTCCAGGGGGTTATTCAGGTCTCTTATTGTTAGGTTTTGGAGTACCTGGTTTGTGTAGTGTTGGGCCTGTATGAATGTGATATTGTGCGTAGTAAAGGGGCCATATTTCCCTACCGCCTGGGCGTATGTCAGGGTTTTACCCCCCTCTACATCCACCATATGTTCTATTCGGCTTATGCCTTGCTGTTTCAAGTTTTTAAAGGGGTTTCCTGCTTTTCCCTCCTGAAAATCTGGATTTTGTAAGAATGTTATGAATTGTGATTTATATGGGTTTATTTGCATTCTTTTCCTTAAAATAAACCATAGTCTTCTAGATGACATTAATAATGGGTTATTCATTATCTCCGGCTCTATTTTTGAAAAAAAAATATAATAATACCCTTAAAACCCAATGTTTAATATACCTATTAAACAGAAATACAGTTAACTAACACATTTGTAACATTTTTGCTACAGCAAACAGACACATGTTACAGTTAAAAGTGAAGTATGATGATTAGGAGAAGGAGGGAGGGTTTGGTGAAGCGTCACTTGTAGAAACCCAATCATCTAACTGCTGGCAGGGACCAGGGGCAAACGCAGGATTTTCAGAAGGGGGTTTCCAGAGGGGCGGAGCAAAGCACGGAGATGGTCACTTTTGTGACCCAGTATATGCCGGGTCAGTTAAAGTATTATAGATAGACCAAATGTATAATAATAATAATAAATATATACATACATACATATACATACATATATATACATACAGGGGCATCAACAGCAGTGTAGGCCCCTGGGCATAACAATGTATAGGGGCCCCTACTGATCCTCCAGCGGTAGGGGTGGGGGAAGCTTTGATGTCCTGCGGGTGGTAGGGGATATTATATCAACCGCTCAGCATGTAGGGCCTGGATCAGTAATTTCCACTAATTACCCCTTTACTGCACAGATGGTGGGAGATGGGTGGGAGAAGGGGGCATTGGGCTGAATGAAGGGACCCTGATACATAACTTCCAGGGTGGTAGAGGATGTTTAATATGCAGAGGAGGGATGTATAGTGGAGTGGGTTTATTATTCATAATTTTCTGATGGGAGTACAGCTTGCTTGACTGCAGATATCTCCAGTTCCTGGAAATAGATTTCTTAGATTTTAATGGAATTAAAAACTAGAGAATCCCACCTACCAAATGATACTGGGGACTAGGGGTCAGAGTTCAGGAGGCAGAGCAATCTGCCAACGAGAATATAAAACTACATACCAGGTGTGTGGAGCTGGAGCAGTAACCAGATGCTCGAAGGCAGATATCTCTGGTTCTGGGAACAGTAGAGACAAGCTACTAGTGTCCCTCAAAGGTGGAAAGTCCCAGCTTTTGGAATATACCCTCAGACAAACTCTAATTCAGACAGAACCTGAAATATCCGACTGGGAAGAGCAATTAACAGGCTTGGATGGGGACCACTGCTTTGAAGTCAGATATCTCTGGTTCCCAAGGGCCGATTTTTAAAATTCTTATACCCTTTTAAAGAGGGGACCCTCAGCTTTCAGCCTAGGGCCCTTAGACTCCTGGGGGGGTTTCTGGGTACTCAGAAACCCCCCCTGTGTGCGCTACTGGGGACCAATGAGAAGGCAGCAAAAGGACTGGGAGGGTTATTTAAATACCTCAATGGACATACTTGCACTACAAATCTCCCTAGAAGAAGGCTACATGGTAGCTGAAACGCGTTGGAGGAACCACTGACCAAAGAACATTCAAGCAGACACCGCAAACACACTGAGACGCCAGGACATTCCAAGCAGAGACGCTGACAGCCGGCGTGTGCACGCGCCAGACTGTACACGTCAGTTACATCGTGGGATCGAGGCCGCCGGTAACAGAGGTGAGTACGGGGAGAGGAAAGCTCACCGGTGTAGGAAACCCGTAGAGAGGTGAAGCAGACACAGCCGCGGACCAATCTGGTATCCGTGGCGGTGTTCTCTAAACCTCCGAGACAGGGAGACTTTGCAGTGAGCGCACCGCAGCACAGGGAGCGGTGTTAACACACAGCCCCGAGTGCAAGCGGTCCCACTAAGAGTCTGCAGAAGTCCGGGCAACCTGCACTAGCAGGCAATTACTTTCCCCCGAAAACCGGGCGCCACTGACCACCAATGCAAAGAGGTACCTAAAGAATCACTGTTGCAGGACTGTGCACCCCCCCCCCCATTTTTTGTCATTTAACGGGACGCCGTTGGTTGACACATTGAGACATTTGTTCATGAACATAGAGTCGAGCCAGGACCATCCCAACTCACTCTAATCACCATCGATTATGCATGCATGCTAGTATTGATTATTCAACGATTTGTTTTGGTTTTGTTTGTGCGGAGAGCACACAGAATTATACAATCGGTACACCACGAGGAGTGGACTCTACAAGATTACCTTTAACTTTGATATTGATTTTGTTTGTTTTGTTTTGGCTTTTGTTTTTGGTTTAATCCTTGATTGATTAATTCATTTTTATTGGTCATTAACAGTGTTCACAAACACTTGTTTATACATTTGCACAGTTTACCCTTTCATATCATGACCATGAATCTGTAAAGATGGACAGAAAGAACAGGCAAGACAAATACATAATACAGGTTGAGTATCCCGTATCAAAAATGCTCGGGACCAGGAGAATTTTGGATAGCGGATTATTTCGTATTTTGGAATATTTTAATATTTCAATTATGTATTTTTAAGTATCTTGCATTTATGCTGTATAAGCACATCAAACACATGAAATGCACACAAGTATATTTTATTTGTTCTAAAAACAAGGTTTCAAAACAGGAAACAAAATTTGTGTACTATCTCAGATATTGAATTTGAATGCCAAGCAATCATTTTTTTTGAACATATATAGTGCCAGTTACATATTATGTCTTCAGTAGTGCTGTTACAAATGCCCCCAGTGAGTTTTTAGCAAAAAAAACAAAAACGTCTTTTTCACTTTCTGGAATGTATGGTTTTCGGAATAATTTGGATAACGGATATTCGGTTACGGGATACTCAACCTGTAATACCTTATAAGTGAAATCATTACAAAAACAAATAGTGCTGACAGTACTGATGGTTCCCAAACAGGGTGCTGCGAGGCCAAAGGACCAAATTAATTTTTTTTATGGTCAATGTGCAAAATAAGTGCTTGTGGCTGCCAATAATAGAATATGTGGACAAATACAAGTAAAACCCTGCCCACCACCATGTACTGGAGGATAAGTAAGCACAATGAAGGTAATATTTTTTTTTTTGGCTGAAATTATCAATAAGATACTTGTGACCCAGGGGTGCCATGAAACAATTTATTTTTCTCTAGGGTGCAGTGATTCAAGAAAGATTGGAAACCACTTTACTTATACCCCTTTTACACCGCGGCAAAAACCTGTTTTTTTGCCTTTTGGACCCGGGTCAGCATCAGTGTAAAAGGGGTAGCTGGGAAAAAAACACGGGTCCATTTCCCCGCGAAACCTACCCTGGTCTTGACCAGGGTGAAATATGGGGAGGACCCGGGTGATGGGCAGTGTAAACGGGTATGCCGGGTCATCTGACCAAGCTTTCGTTTACAGCAATGGGGAAGCCCAACCTCCGGACCTCAGCCTCCTGCGGTCAGTATGGAGGTTGGGAAGGGAGCGCACACAGCCACCGCAGCTGTCTGCTGTACTGTACAGACAGCAGCAGAGCCGGGGAGGAGGTGGATGGATGCCTGTGTGCAGCATCCATTCACCTCCTGGACGGAGGGACTAGCGGTGCATGGAGGCTGGGGGCAGCCCAGCAGCTTACCTAGGTGTTGCAACAAAGCAAGATTAAATCCAATATATTGTGCGCTATTAAGCAGCCTTGGTCACACAGCCAATCAATTGAAGAACCACTTCAAAGAACATATACGATACAAAAACAGATGTTGAGGGGTTCCCTGGGCTCTTATTTTTGATGGATTATGGGTAGGTTACTCCGTGTTAGTGATACCCAAAAAAGAAAAAGAAATAACATACAATAGTGTAATACTGTATTGTTAATATACTGGCATTTGATGGACTTTAATATTATTGACCCGTACCAATAAAATTGTCTACATTTGATAGTAGACAAATATGCTTGGTTGAGGGACAATATGTCACCAATGGACTTCACTTCTTATCCTCCTTAATGATGCATTCACTCAAAAGGATGGGAGAAGATATATCATGGTGCAGTAAATTTTAATAAACAATTAAAAGCAATAAAAAACAGGAGATTCAGGTATTGAGGACTCTCACCATGTGTGTTTGCCTACAAACAAATGCAGACAAATATTGCATAAGAATGGTACAATCAGGCATCCCTGGATGCTGACATACGGTGGGGATCCACAAACTCCTTCCTCTGCTGTGCAAGCTGACCGGTTTCGACACCTTACAGTGTCTTTTTCAAGGCATGTTTTATCAGGGCTAATTGTACACTGCCCTTTGTATATTAGCTGCTCTGTAAAGTGAGGGCGAAGAAGTATTACCCCTTTTACATCAGAGCTGCGACCCGGATTATTGCCGCTCCAGTCCGGGCCAGGGCTTGGTGTAAAAGGGAAAAAAAAAAACCCACGTCCTGTTACCCGGTGTCCGACCCGGCAAATGTTCAGGGTCGGACACGGGGCTTCCTCGGAGTCAGGGGTCATGTAAATGGGTAACCCGGTCATTCAACCCAGGGACCCATTTCCTCCAATCAGGGAGCCCCAACCTCCGGACCACAGCATTCTGAGGTCAGTATGGAGGTTGGGCATGGGCTGCGTACAGCCTCTGCTGCTGTCTGCGGTACTATGCAGACAGCAGCAGAGGTGAATGGATGCCTGTGTGCGGCATCCATTCACCTCATGGACGGAGGCTGGGGGCAGCCCAGCAGCTTACCCGGGTGCTGGGCTTGCCCCCAGCGTGTCGATCGTCGTTGCAGGGGTGTCAGGCGGCGTTGCGGGGTTTCCCTGCACTTGGAGATTATGTAATCTCCGAGTACCGGCTTGGGGCCCGAATTCACCGGCGTCCCCTACCCGGCATAATGCTGGGGAACGCCGGTGTAAAAGGGAACAACTGCCGGGTCGCATCCGGGTCCAAAAACCCAGGTGCGACCCGGCAGTTTTGGTGTTAAAGTGGTATCAGTGCTCTGAATGAGGGGCTAGGGTGTTTGTTATTTTCAGTTTAATTTTGCTGACAGTAAAGCACCATTTAATTTATGTACCTGAAAAGTTGGACCTTGATTAAGTACCTAGACACTGCACCATGCTACCAGCTAATTATCCCAGACTTGTTACAAAATACAACAATTCTATTCCTAGGTATAGTGCCTAGGACAAGTCCCGGGATGCTTTGGACTTGTCCTAGGCACTACTGGGGTTAGAGGGAGAAAATGTAACTAAGAGTCCCACACTTACAGCTACAAAACTGTGAATGGGTTACGAATAGAATGTCATTGTGCTAAGACCATAATGTCATCAATAAACCTATATACTGTACTAAGACTCACCAGTCTATCCATTTAATTAGAGACACACATGAATTACATAGGTTCTGCAACTTAGTAAAACTTTTTCAGCCCCAAAACCTGTATAATCCATGCATTTCCTGGTTTAAGGCCTATACATGCAACAAGGAAAAAGCATTTTGGAAGCCAGTAAATAGGGGAGAGAGCATTTCATGTGCCCTATCTTCCCTATAATGGCACTCACAGATTCAGGGGTAACCTCATTTCACAGAACCATGACCTCTCTTTCAAATCATATGGTCTCTGCATCCTACACTGCAGAAATGATTTTGAAATTCAACTCTGAACTGCAAAAATACTGCAGCAGTATCGCCTGCTGGGTAAGCCAGTGCTTGCAATGGCTTTCCCCACATCGCAGGATTTTGCCTATTATAAAAATAGGCAAAGCCCCACTCAGTACGAATGCTAGCGTACAGCATTACAGTGTGCTGGGCGGATGTCCCGCTATGTGCTGAACGTTCATGCTGCAGCACGTCAGTCAGCACAAAAAGCCAGGTCGCCCCGTGTGTACGGGGCTTTATATTGGAGAACTCAAATCTTCTGGAAAAAAACAAGGTTTAATTGTTTATTTACACAATTACAGATCAGATATTTATATTGAAATGTGACCAACCCAATAAGTGCCAACTTGGAAAGAATATATGCACCAAAATTATTGTGGGTATTTTGATTACAGGTGCATTGATAAAACAGACCAATTTACAAGTGTCGGATTTTATTTTAAAGTGAATAATATTGATTGTCTTTGAATGCTCAAACATGCGCTAAGACAAACTGAACACCACCAATCAGAGACGCAAAAATTAAACTTACCACTTCCTCCATGGCTACTTAATGCCTCATCCTCAAATATATCAAAACCTTCCTGACGAGTCTGCAATGTCATCTCAGACTTCATCTCTGTGGGTGTCCTTAGGATTGTAAGATTGTACTGGAGCGAATGACTTAAATCATAACTGTAGCTGAAAGTAAAAAATAACAGCAGAACTAAACAATGTCAAAGTTTTATGGCAGGTAAAGAACATTAAGAGAACCAAAGGAAATGATAAGTCTGTGTAATATAGTGTACCATTTATAAACAGGTAATAGCTGTTTCATGTTGACATACCATAACTCAATGTACGTTCTTTTAAACTGCAATTACATTTGATTGCAGACAAGTACATTTAATTCAACTAGCAAGGTTGTTGAAGTCCTTAAATATGTAATTGTGATGATTTGTAAGTGTGTTCTTAAAGAAGCTTTATTATTGCCACCTATCACACTCAGGGAGGATTTGGAACAATGGGGGTTATTCAGACCTGTTAGCAAAGCTGAATTTTTCTCAAATGGACAGAACCTGTTTTACTGCAGGTGGGGCAGAGGTAAAATGTGCAGAGAAAGTTGGATTTGGTGATTTGCATTGAAACTGAAATCTAGATTGCAGAGTAAAAATAAAGCAGTCCGTATATACCCTGCACAGAAACAAAATAACTCCCCAAAATCTAAAGGACGGATTGGGCAGAGAAATCGGGTGAAATCGGACCAAATTTAATGTGTTTGACACCCTGGGGGAAATTTACTAAGATGTGTATTCTACTTCACATGTGATGTTGCTATGGGCAACCAATCAGATCCTGTCTATTATCTTCTAGAGGGTGCTAAATAAATAAGAAGGTAGATGGTTGCCCATAGCAACATCACGTGAAGAAGAATCTTAGTAAATCCCCCCACCCCTCCCCTCTATCTGATGCGCGGTCCTGTGTGCATCAGATAGGATGGCGAAGAGGCAGACCATAAGTTGGGTTGGAAACGGGCACATCAGTGGTACATCAAGGGTGCTTATCAGCACTTGCAATGTATCGCATCTAATCATGCTCATAAGTGTGTGCCTGGTACCACCGCTGGGTGGCCACTGACTGGCCAAGAGAGCTCTCTCAGGCAATCAGTGGCCATCCATTCATTTGAACATTCAACTTTCATGGCAGCTCCTCTGGGGCAACTTTTTACATGCTATTCATTGCTTGTAAAAAATGGCACATCAAGCGCCAGATCAAATGTGAGTCGCTGGTGAAGTTGAAGGTGAATTGGGTCCGACTTGTTCTTTAGACAAGTCGGACAAGTGCATGGGGGCCTTAACGCTCTCTACAAGTTACATTTGCCGCACCTGCAGTGCAACATGGTTTTGTCCATTTGAGGAGAAAAAAAATCAGCTTAGCAATCAGGTCTGAATAACCCCCCAATATTTTAGCAACAATAAACAGAATGGCACACTTATCGAGAACCCTTTTCAGCCAAAGATGAAATGACAATGGGGATTGAGATAACATTTACAATCTCTTTGTGTCTACATTGTCAAATTTCATTGAATTCTTCTGGACTCTCGATATGAGTTTGGTTACAATCCCACCTACTGTGGCACTTGTAAGATTTATCTGCTATTTATGATTTCTGCTAGGCAACAGCAGCTTCACTAATCACTAATGATGTCACAGCTGATGTCATTATTACAGATGATGTCTCAGCTGAGGTCACCAATGTTACAATAGTAAATATCCTAACCGCCCCATTGTTTACAGGAACCCAGACAGTAACTGATGATGTCACAGCTGATAGCATTAATTTTAACATAGATGATTTCACTGATGTCACAAAAGTAACTATACAACTGATGAGGTCATTGTTGATATCACAGCTGTCAATGTCACTGATGAGGTAACAGGAAATGTCAGGAGTTGTCAGTGATGAAGTCACTGATGTCACAGCCTACAGTATGTCACTGATTTTGCACATGATGTCACAGCTGATATTATTGATGATGTCACAGATTTCAAAGTTGATGTTACAGATAAGATCTCGTCTGATGTCACTCTTGTCAGCAATGTCACAATAGTAACTAGAACACTGATGAAGCCATTAATGATGTCACAGCTGTCACTAATGATAGAGGTGATGTCAATGATGCCACAGCTGATGGCACTGACTGTCATTGATTATATAATTTATGAGATTTTGTCAAATATTATTTCACCAATGTCACAATAGTAAAAATATAAAACTGATAATGTCATAAATGAGGTCACAGCTGATGTCACAGCTCATGTCATAGCTGTGGATGATTTCACAGCTGCTGCTGCTGCTGCTGATGATGATGATTTAAACAGCCGATGTCACATCAAATGCCACTGATCATGCCACAGAGAGGGTCACTGACCGTCACAGTTGTCACTGATGATTTCACAGCTGATATCACTGATGAGATCATTTTTACAGCTGATGTCACTGACAAGATCTCATATGATGTCCCCAATGTCATAATAGTAACTTTAACACTAATGAGGTCATTAATAAAGTCATAGCTGATAGCACTGAAAAGGTCACTCATGATGTCACTGTAAAAGCCACTATTAATGTTACCAATGATGTCACTGATATCACAGATGTCACTGCTTATGTCACAGCTGTTACAGCCAATGTCACTTCTGAGGTGAAGAAAAGAGGGTAAATGTACTTCTGAAGTGCAGGCACTGGTTAGGCAGTAAGGTGCCATCAGTGGCGAGAATATGTGCGAATGGTCGCTGTGTAAGCTGGTATCCCAGTCCAGGGACCTAGTAAGTAAGATACCCACTTTGCTGGTAATTGTCAATGTTATACTGTACTCTACAGACCCATAAGTCAAAGTGCGGTTAAAAACCCATACGCCAGTCCTGAAACTGAAATCACAGGAAAATATCAATCAAAAAGTCATGCGCCAAGGTGTTCTCTAACAGGTTTGTATGTTAGAAAGGTGCGTCCACAAGGAATTGTTCTCAATGCTGGTACCCAAAATTCTCAGCTCCTCACACGTATTGGGCATGTGGGAGGAAACCAGAAAAAGGGAATCAATAATTGGTATTACATAGCGAATCATTACTCAGCTGTGGAATGGAAAACTGATCTTTCCATTCTTGCATGAATCACACTCACCAAACAAAAAGTATGGTGATGAGATTCTCTACAGTAACCCACTCCATGAGTCAAAGCAGAGCAAAGCCCTGTCTACAAAAAACTGGGCTTTTCTGTGCTTAATGCACACATGGCCAAACTGTGGCCCTCCAGCTGTTGTGAATCTACCCATCCCAGCATGCCTTGCCTTAGTTTTAGCATTACCTAATAGCAAAATTGTGGCAAGGCATGATGGGAGTTGTCGTTTCACAACAGCTGGATGGCCATAGCTTGGCCATGTCTAGAACCCAATGAGAGAGAGGACACATGTGTATTTATATGCAGACCAGAAACGTGCAGTTTCCTACACAGTAATGATTTCATACATTGGTAGCAAAAAAGAAAAAAAAAAGCGGTACTTGTGTAATATCTGGGTGCCCGATTTTTTCATTGTATGCCTTAACTTAAGGCATACAATCAGATGCGATGCGACGCGATTTTAGCCAAAATCGCATCGCATGCGATGCAATGCAATTTTCCCATAGGAACCAATGTTAAATGGTCCCAAATGATCCCTGAGACCATTAAGGTCAATGTGAAATGCCCCCCAGCCCTCCCTATTGTTTGTATGCCCCCACATTGTTAATGCCACCCCACCATCCCGAAGCGTGGCGAGCGCAGCGAGCGGCGACGGTACGCGTCCTCCGACCTTTTCATACCCCCACTATCCACATCGGCGTGGAGTTGATTTTATATAGTGTGGCGAGCCCGAAGCATGGCGAGGGGACGCGTGGCTCGCTGCGCTCGCTACACTATATAAGATCAACTCCACACCGACGTGGATAGTGGGGGTATGAAAAGGTCGGAGGACGCGTACCGCCGCCGCTCGCCACAATTTAGGTTGGCATTGATGGTGGGGTGGCATTAACAATGAGGGGGCATACAAACAATGGGGGGGCCTGGGGGCATTTTGGGGGGCCTGGGGGCCATTTGGGACCATTTAACAGTGATTCCTATGGAAAAATCGGGTCCATCGCATCGCATGGCATCGCATGCGATTTGGTTGCATGCGATGCGATGTGATTTTTCCGACCTGATGAAAAAAATCGGGCGCCCACATAATACATAAGTACCAAAAAAGCTTTTTGTTGTTACCTGAAGTAGAAATTGCTGGAAAGGTCTACATTCTGGAATATTCTTAAATACCTAAAATAGTAAAACACATAAAAATAGAACATGGGCAAGCAGCTCCAAATCAAACAAGGCAGACAGAAAAAATTATAAAAATTACAGATTACAAATCTTCACTCAATCAGGAGCTAGCAAGTAAAAGTTGTGAATAAATCATACTGATCAGCAAAAGTTATGAAAAGGTGATATGTTTAGCATGTGCCTGTATTACACCTGTTGAATTACCCTACCATTCTGAAAATATACTACTGGCAGCCAAAGCATTGTGCCTGCCACGTTACATCATATAGGTATGTCTTACCCTATAGCACAGAGAATCCCAACCACAAGTGATTGACCAACAATGGGTCTACATTTTACTTGATGTTTCTTGCTATAGCCTCTCAGCAAGTGCCCATCTGTGACATAGATAGCTTCCCTGAGCAAATCACTGGAAGGCAAGACATGCGGATATGCCCAGTGTGTATGGACCTTAAGGGCCTGATTCAGACCTGTATGTTAATCTTACAAGTGCAAAAGTGAGCAAGTGTGAGGCTTTCAATAATCTGAGACTGAGACAGGCTGGAAGTGGTCAACGCTGACGCAAACAGTCAGTCCTGGCTTCTTGTCAATCAAACTGCAAGTACTGTTTTCAAACTGCACTACATAGGGGTCAGGAATGTTGTTGCTAATTTAGGCAGGGCATGCACCTGATGGGCACACACAGTCGATTGACAATCTGCCAAATTGCTAAATCGCTGATCAGTGTTCAGGTCTGAATCAGCCACTAAATACAATTTTGAGTATTCAACACTACAGTACTAAAAAAAAAAATAATAATATGTAAATCATATATTTTATTTCAGATGATGAACCTGGCTTAATCTGAGTGTGATGAGGAACCTGGCTTCATCTGGGATTCATTACCTGGCTTCATCTGGGTGTGTAATTCTTACAGAATCATTTGGAATATAGATCATGCTGGTATCTTCTATTTTGTATATTGCATGGCCTCCGATGTCAGCCATTTTTCTTCTTTTAGTGATTAGCACAATGTAATAACCTTCTAAAAACTGAACAAAACCTGTAAGGGTAGTTAGAAAAAAAGACCGTATTTTACAAGGAGATGCATACATACTCTTTCAACTTTGATACAAAATGTGTTGATATATTATATTCTAGATAAAGTTTTTTCATATGTCATTTGATGCACTATGCCTGAAAAAATCTAAAAAAAAAAAAATTATTAAAACTTCAGGTGGTATTTCTCTTCCCATTACATCATTGCTCAATGCAGTGTATTCTGTAGGAAAATGCTATAGACATGTTGATCACGTCTGCGATATATCACCCAGGAAATATTCTGCTGCTAATATTGGACAGTCCTAAAACTATCTGCGACGGACAGCGCATTCGTTTGTTTTTTCTATTGCAAGATACGCCCTTTTTAGTGTCTTTGGAATCACCCAATAGTATACCAAGCAATCTATTCCTATTTTTACAGGGTAGCAATTTCACAAGATCATTCTTTTTATTACATTTATGGATCAAAAAGTTTTTTACCATGGAATTACAACTGGAAGCTGAAACTGCACCCTGTTATAGATATAGGGTGGTTAATCTGTACTATGATTTGTCTTGGCCTTTATTTTAGTTTGATCGCTCCCCTGCGCGTTCACACAAGGGAGCGATGTTTAGCAGCAGCGCATGCGCATAAACATGTGCAGCCTCATTGTGCGAGCAGGCACGGCGAATTGATTATTCGTCTGCCGCTCACAAACAGCAGTGTGGATGGGAGGCGTGGGGTGGCGGGCCGTGGTCGCGCCCATGGGAATGCCCAGCATTTCATGGCCATTCCCATGAAAACGCTGGGCGTTCCCATGGAGGTTTGCCGGTGACGCAAGTGCAGCAGTGGCGGGCAGCTGACAGAGGCTGTCAGCTGCCCACTCACATACAGGGTACAGAGAGGTGTCTTAGTTCTGAGAGTGCTTGCAATATCATTCTATAGTCGATGAACATCGAATGATTTTGCCTCTGCACGCAAGGCTGCGAATGGATGTTTATGCTAAAAACTTCCGTCCGCATGTGTATGGAAAAATCGGTGTGGGGCATTCCTGCAGCATTTAGATGACCCGCAAAGCTGTGGTTTTTGCGGCTTTGCAAGTCAACCAGAATCATTGCCTACAGATGGAGCCGGGCTCCCTCTTGCTGTCGAATCGGCAGACTGTCTCCCCTGGCGATCCGCTAGCAGCGAGGTGCTCCATCTGACTGAGACCCGGAAACTGAGACGCGCGTGCGTGTGAGATGCACGCGCGTCTCAGTTTCCGGGTGGCGGGGCGACGGGAACCCTGTCCGTCTCCACTTCAGGGAGACGGACAGGGTTAGGGGAGGCGGCGGGGGGAAGCGCCGTCGGAAGGGGACAAAAGGGTCCCCTTTTGCAGAGCAGATGGCGGCTGGCAGGGGATGGCGGCTGCTGATTCTGCCGCCGATTCTGCCGCCATCCCCTGCAAAGACAAGGCCGGCTCCATCAGTATATGTCTACTGGAACCTTATTATCATTGTTTATTGGGGAATGGATGCATTTTCTACAGATACTGGTGAAGGCTTAAGCTGCAAAAGTAAAAGAAAAACTCCAGACTCCATGTTAAGGACCCATTACCTGTAGTAAATTATAAATATTGTGCTATAGTTGTGATATACTTACTGGAAAGGTGCATGAGTTTTGATGTACCCAATTCTTTGCTAAGAGGGCGATTGATCAAATGGAGAAATTACCAGGTCAGCTACCTATCATTTTATAGAATGTACTTTATATTTGTTTGAAAGCTGAAGGGTCTCTCTGAGTAACTTTGGGCCTTATTCTAGTTCACTCTTAGAGGCAAACTCCTTCTTAGCTGGACAAAACCATGTGCACTGCAGGTGGGGCAAATGTTACTTGTGCAGAGAGAATTAGATTTGGGTGGGGTTTTACTTCAAAGTGAGATTTATATTGCAGTGTAAAAATAAAGCAGCCAGTATTTACCCTGCACAGAAACAAAATATCTCACCCAAATCTAGTTTTCTCTGAACATTTTGCATCTACCCCCCTGCAGTGCATATGGTTTTGTCCATCTAAGAAGGATTTTGTCAGAAAGAGTGAACTAGAATAAGGCCCATAGTTCCTGAACCTGTTCTGGGCCAAAATTTACTTTCCATAAGATAAGTTTTATTTTAAAGTCACCTGTGAATGCCTTCGTTCTAAATACAATATATATTTTTTAAATCGATCCACCCCCAGACCTGAAGTTCCTGGACCTATTTTTCCAGAAAAGTGTACATACACAAAAACAGTATAGAATGTATTTATTTATTGTAATGGGGGAGTCAAAGTGACTTTTCGACCTAGCCTCTACTTTAGGCAGTGGCGTAACAATGGAGGGTGCAGTGGATGCAGTTGCTATGGGGCCCAGCAGCTTAGAGGGGCCCAAGGCCAAGCTAGCATTCCCCTGCACCCTTTACATTTCAATAATGCTGCGGGAAGTGGCAGGCTGGCAGCACTGCTGTCCAGTGTCCCAGTGACAGCGCAGCACTGTTTCTGCCTCAGTCTCTCCTCCCCCTCCCTGCTGGGGCTCAACGTCAATCTCTAGTGACCAGTCATGGCACGAAATACAAAAGCGCCTGATAACCTGTGCAGCTTCAGTTCTGGCGCTTACTTTATGTGCAGAGTGGAGACCCGGTGCAGTGGTGAGGAGTCCCGGTAGGGTCAAGTATCAGTGGAGAGGAGACACATTGCTGCCAAATCCCTGTGGGCTTCATCCAGCACATATATTACATACTTTACCCTCCTTGGTTGGCCACCACATATGAAAACCCAATCTGGGAGGTGTGACTAGCAAGAAAAAAAAAAAACACCACTAATCTGCCCATTAATCAATCAAAATGGTCAGGTTTGTAGGTACGTGGAAAAAGGTTTAAAAAAAAAAAAGTAAACCTGAGATTCTAAAAGGGGAGATTCTAGTGATATATTTTAGCTAATTGTGGCATTCAATCAAATAATTTTGTCTCAAAGAAACAAAGAGTACACATGTACTGCTATTGCTGTGCTTTGAAATTGAATGTGCAGCTGTAACCTCAGATAATCAGAAAATACGGACTCTGGGGCACCGGTCAACCAAAACCTAATTCTTAATAATGGCAGACTTCTTTTAAAAGACATTTTGTGAGTGTCACTGCAGCGAGCCTGACCAAATGCCACAGCTGACTCATTCACACAGCTCACAGGTCTTGTACTGTATTTGGAGCATCCCCAAACCACAATAAGAATCAAAGCTTTCCCAGAGAAAATGAGATAATGCACCTCCAAATAATTCTCTGACATTTAGTAAATACAAAGCACTGGGACAATATGTGCAATAAAAAAACAAGTCAGTGAGACATGCATGGCAATGAACTAGGGTTTTTTATTATTATTATTCTTTGTATACAGCGAAAAGGCAGTTGTTTTTTTTGCTGCTATGAAGTAAAATACAGCCTCTTATGCGTTACTCATCACTGCTGCTCTAAAGTGCCTGATTCATATGTTCAATCACCAGAAGAGATCTGGTTTACAGCTCACGTGTATCCTCGAGAAGGAAGCATAATACTGCAACCGCACATGAAAGGTAGCAATATTGATGAAACCATCTCCCCCTACTGGCAGACACACGCTGCTCTGTATAAAATATAGAAACCTGCTTATTTTTTTATAAACACAACATTTTAACCCTTTTCTTCTTACGTCTTTGTAAATTGAGCAGTAGGTTGTCATTTGTACATATAAATGATCAAACAGCACTGTAATGAACTAGCAATGATCGGTACTTGTGTAATATCTGGACGCCCGATTATTTGATTGTATGCCTTAACTTAAGGCATACAATCAGATGCGATGCTGCGGTAAAATCGCGTCTATCGCATGCGATGCGATTTTCCATAGGGTTCAATGTTAAAATGGTCCTGTTCATTCCCCCACTATCCAAGTGGGCATAGAGTTGATTTTATATAGCGTGGCGAGCGCAGCGAGCCCCGCGAGGGGACGCAGATTACTTAAAATGTATTCCGCATGCGCTCGCCACGCTTCGGGCTCGGTGGCTCGCTGCGCTCACCACGCTATATAAAATCAACTCTATGCCCACTTGGATAGTGGGGAAATGAACAGGACCATTTTAACATTGAATCCTATGGAAAATCGCGTTGATCGCATCGCATCGCATCGCATGCGATTTGGTTGCATGCGATGCGATTTTTTCCGACCCGATCTCAAAATCGGGCGCCCAGTTATTACTAGGGATGCCAATCCCAGGGCTATTTTTCAATCCCGGGATTCGGGATTGAAAATTGCCTAATCCCGGGATTCCCGGGATACCCGGGATTGAGTTCGTCAATATAATGACGAACTTTAGTCCCCCCCAAACCCAGTCTAACTCACCTGGCCATTGCTGCGGGAGCCGGGCAGTGATGTTCAGAGGCCGGCGGCTTTCATTGGGGGGCGTGTGCGGGTGGTCTGGAGGCGGGCAGATGTGCGGTAGCCGGGCAGCGGTGGTCTGGAGGCCTGCAGATGTGCGGGAGACTGACGTCGCAGTACCCGGGCAGCAGTGAATGCACAGGTACCTAGCGGTGAGCGTGCACGGAGCATCAGGCGCGCTGCGCAGCGTGACCTCTGACATCAGGTCACGTTGCACGCAGCCACAGAGCAGCGCGCTGGGGTTTGGGAGAAGCCGGGCAGTATCTGAGCTGGTCTCAGCGCTGCCCGACATTAGATTCGTGCATGCGCAGGCCAATCCCGCAAAAGCGGTGGCCCAATTCCTATGCCCTACTCTTGTCTATGGGTTTAGCCTTTACGTGCAATGCAGACAACCTCTAACCCACCTTACATAAAGCAGCAATAGCCGCACTTGCTCAGCTTCACATGTCATACACCCTGATATTACAATATTATTAACGTTGAGGTGAACGCAGATACACAGTTATACTGATATGTGAAATATAAACTGAAAGTCTGAAGGCAACATTAAAATATATAGCAATCAGAGACCTCATACCGTTATTCCCAATAACCTCTGCTTCCATAAAATAAAAAGAGGAATATGTAAACTGTCTTACCTACAATGCCAAAAGCAGACACTGCTCGAGATAATCCAGATGACCCCTTTTGTCCCATTTTTGTCCGGTTTCCAAGATCAAGACGACCAAGGAGCTCCCGCACTTCTTGCTGAGTATATACATGCTTAAGAAAACAAAACATGGGATAAAATAACATCTGAACCCCGATACTCTATTTGATTTAATGGCACTTTCATAAGCTGGGAAGGATGAACTTGGAAAATACTTGGCTGGTTTAAGGGATCACCTCTAGGAGTCACATCCTTCAGGATAAACATTTCACATCTTCTGAATAGCTTTGGGAGGAATCCTATTTTCAATAGAGCTCTGCAGCTGTGTCATGCTTTGCATGCCCAGTTTGGTGGGGTCATTCACCAAAAGTAATTTATTTCTTTATTGGTGAACTTTACTCATCTTACAATGCACTCTTACCCTTGAAATTGACATGGGAGGCAAAACCTGAGTGCCATCACTGATGGGGAGTGGGGACAGATTGTGGGCTATATTAAAGACACTACATGTCCACCATAATGCAATTCTCATTTGTTCATATTATGACAGATTTAATTCACTCTTTTCAATGTAAAGGTCATTACACATTGGGTGACTATGCCCAGTGTGTATGGACAGCAATGATCATTTACATCGCTGGGGGGAAAGCCGCTCAGTGCATACACTCTGAGTGTCTTTCCCCCTGCCTGGCACCGATGGAGGGGGGGAGGATGGCTTTGCATAGTGCAGAGCTATGCAAAGCTGTCCTCAAAGCCACTCATCTGCTGGTAAAACCAGCAGATGAATGGCTTTCCCGGTGATGTTGCGGGAGCGCGCAGCAGCGCTCATCGCCGGGGCATACAAACCTGCTGTTTTGAGTGACTTTCAGCTCAAAGTCGCCCAGTGTGTATGGGCCTTAAGAGCTATATTTCTTTTACTGCGAAAATCAATAAAAATTACCGTACTTAATTTAAGAAGAAATACAGTATAAATATATACTGTATAGTACAGTGTTTTTCAACTAGTGTGCCGTGACACACTAGTGTGCCGTGAGCTGTTCTCAAGTGTGCCCCCACATCTAGAGATGCCCAAACCCATTTACAGCCACCACCAGTTCAAATGTTATTTACTAGTCTCTTCTTTTCATGTAAAGGGCCAATGTATTTTATTTTTGTTACCTGTGGGGATCAGTGTGATTGTTTTTAATGTGGGGGCCATTAGGTTTGTTTTTTTCCTGTGGTGGCCAATGTGTTTTGCCCCGTGGGGATCTTAGGGTGTGCCTTGGCAATTTTAAAGTCCTATTTAGTCCTATTTAGGTAAAAAGGTTGAAAATCACTGGTATAGTAACTTTAAACAGCAATGCTGGAAATATTTAAAAGCATTTTTCTCACATATCTGGTGACATTTACCATCATTTACTTCATGTATATCCCAGTGAATGTAACGGCGAAGCCAAGCCAAAGATCCAGTCTATTAATTGTATGCTAAACAATGTGCACACCATGACACTTTATAAAGTAACATTTGTTTTATTCTACTTTCTATGCTTCCTGAAAAACTACAGTAGATATAGTAACATTAATACCTCTTTTCTATCTACAAGCCAGGTCGCACCCTGGATTTGTACCTGGCTCCAACCCAGGTGCGACCAGGCTTGTGAACCCTTTTCCACTAGAGCCCCCTCAATATAATGCCAGTTGGGTCATCAGGAGGCAGGGCCGTGGCTTTTGCATTGCAGTGGACGGGACCCGGGTTACCCATTTACACTGCACAGTGACCCAGGTTGAACCAGTGATGAACCCTGGTCGGGTTGAAATGCTGGGTCTCACGACCCGGGTCATTTAATCTGGGAACGTTTTCACCTGCCAACAATCCCTGGTTTTGCACTCTCCCATGCAAAAACCCAGGATATTTAGTCTAGTGGAAAAGTGGTATAAGTAATGAATGACTATTTACACTGGATTTTTTTTTTTTTTATTATTAAAGCAATGTGTCATAAAATATTTGTTATACAACTGCCAGCTCAAATTGTGTACATATACATAACAAAATATAGATGAAACAATATTACGTTTCAATTGTCTACGATTGAATTTTAAATTTGGATTGCAAATCAACAAAAGCTATTTCCTAATACACAAAGCTTCTATTACATAATTCAATGCAATTTAATCAATACATAGTTATTTCATAAAAACTATTTTTTTTTTACATAAATAATAATAATGCAATTTTTGCACTCATCTCCCCAAAGCATAAAAACAAAGCATCACAAGTAAAATAGGTGGATCACCACCCAGCACTCTTGTCATACACCATAATGTGTTATTGAAGGACTCATGTATTTGTCTTTTTGTAGGGGATGACAATATTGCTATGTAACTTTTACACTGGATTTTATCATACAATTGTGTGGGCATGTATTGTACTCACCTTATCATCTATGATCACCAAATCCTTTGGCTCAGTCCGATCAATTTTAAAAACCCTGTATTTTGTTTCAGCATGATTACTCCCAACGATAAAATATCTCTAAATATAAAGATAAAATAAATTGCATGAGTGCATGTTTCCAATAGAAATTAAACATTTATTTAATACCATGAACTTATTATGGGATACATTCAGTGCCAGATTAAGCCTTCGGGGGGCCCGGGGTACTTTAGACAGGGGGGCCCCCTTGCACTTGTCATTACTGGCCGCAAACTGCATGGGAGAATATTACACTGTCAAAACACAGAGTAAAGGCAGAATAAAGTTGGTCAATGGGTAACTGCAGGGGATATATATATATATATATATATATATATATATATATATATACACATACACACACACACACACACACATACATACCACATGAAAAGCCTGTGTTTGTCCCTCTGCACCTTACTCTGTAGGAGACCTCACAGTCCTAGTGCTGCCTCTGATTAAAAACCCTCCCATGACTAAGCTGCTGCTGCTGTTCTCCATGGGCCTGAGAAGCATGTAATGAGCTCCACCAATCAGAGCTCAGCACAAACCTCTCAGCCTCTGCCCTCTGGAGCAAAGTGTCATGGGACTTAGTCAACTCCCAGTAATGCACAGCACACTTGTGCAATCAGTGTGCCTTGGCTCCTGATGCTCAGCACCATTAATCATTGTCACATTGGCAGATAGGTGAAGCTGCAGCACTACCCCATTCCCATGCACAAAACCTTTAGCTAAAAAAAATAATAATTCTTAAAAAATAAAAAATACATGCCAACACAGGGGGCCCCTAGCTAGAGGGGGGCCCAGGGGCACTGACCCCTTGTGCCTCCATTATAATCCGGCCCTGGATACATTAAATGGACATTAAAAGTTAAAAAGCAACAACAGGTTCACATAAAACTTTATACAAGTCTCATAACTGGAAGGTAACTTCTGATATCTATATTTAAATTAGGGTGATGCATTATTCCTTGCAATTTTTTGGGGTACTTGTTTCCTAGCACGGAGCCCACGATTTTCATCTTATGCCATCGTTTCGATCGCATCGCATGCGACCCAATCGCATGTGATGTGATGCGATCAGACCCAATTTTTGAATTGTACAGCCACCCTGATGGGTGATTACTATGTTAAATGCATCCCCACTTATCAACGCAAACCGGAAGCGTGGCGAGCACAGCGAGCCGGCAAGGGGCGGCGGTACGCGTCCTGCAACCTTTTCATACCCCCACTATCCACGTCGGCGTGGAGTTGATTTTATATAGTGTAGCGAGCGCAGCATAAACTAAACATAAACATCCATTTGCAGCTTGCATGCTCAGAAGAAATCATTTGATGGTCACCGACCATCAAATGATTTCTACAGTACTTGCAGATGTAAGACACCTCCCTGGTGTCTTACATTTGTGGGCACCCTGTGCGGTAAGCGGGTGGGCAGCTGACATCTGCTGATGTCAGCTGCCCGAACCCCGCACCCATGTCACGGGTGTATTTACATGGGAACGCCCGTTCTCATGGGCGCAAACCCTCGCCACCACCCCATGCCCCCTGTCCGCAC
Organism: Crinia signifera; assembly: GCF_055691185.1. NCBI lineage: Eukaryota > Metazoa > Chordata > Amphibia > Anura > Myobatrachidae > Crinia > Crinia signifera. Next base: position 168,726,225 of record NC_139219.1, read on the forward strand.
TGCTAGGTGCGAAAGGAATAGCGAACTGCCCGCTCGCACCCAGTCCCTGCACATGTGCAGATGCTCAAGACCGCTCCCTGTGTACAAGCAAGGGAGCGTGTAAATTAGAATAACCCCCATTGTTCAGTTCTATAGAGACGCATCCTTCATCATCTTGCCCCCAATATTTAGGAGTTGGATCACACAGAGCACATTAGAGCCTCCACCTCTCAAGCAACTCAACCAGCTCTGAGTGCCTTTTATCCAGAAAATGTGTCTTATTTGCATTGCTATGCGAATTTGACACACAAGTAGACTTCTGATTAAAATGATATTCGGCATGATTTTATTCTATGTGCGTTGCAGCTCTATATGGATAAAAAAAAATCGAATGTTAGTATTTTCTAGGAAAACACAGACCACCTAGGCACACTGTGATTTGTGGTGCAAAGAGTGAATGGCGTAAATGAGGACCACTGCACTTCATGGACCTTGTTCTCAGCTAGGAGGAAAGCAAAAAAAAAGAAAGTAACTGTGGGCAAAATATACTGCAATGCAACAGATGCAAATGCAGTTATTGATTTTTGCATGCAGTGTAAATAGCGGCTGAGTTTGCATGTAGCCAACATATATTGCACAGTTTTATATCTACAATGCAATTTAGATTAGAGTTTGTACTCGGTCCTGGCAAATCTGATATATCTGCACCCCGCAATGCCACAAATGGTGTGGCTAAGGTCCAAAGTTACGTGCTATTTTTTGCTTTACTCCCATATAAGAAAAGGTATAAGAAGTATTTTCATCGGTCAGTATTTGGTTAAAGACATGCTTTTATTCTTCCTTTACACTGATGCTCAAACATTTTAATCCCAGCACTATAATTGTTTTAGGGTGCGATTACTGATGCTTGAAGGGATGTTTCTGGGAGAGGTAAACATGTGAAAATCATTCTAAACCTACTGTAGGAAAAGGGATAATTAACCCTACTGCCAGCGAGGATTTAATAAGAGCTTGTTTAGCTCTGACTAGTGGATAACAGCAGTGCTGACTGTGTGAGCAGCAGACACGTGTATGGTTTAGCTGATGGGCGACGAGAAGTATATTAATCTTGCAGCCAACTTGAATATTGATTTGTTCCTACAAAACAAACACACGGAGTTCAGATTTAGAACTGAGTGCAATGACTGTTGGTAAAGGGTGAGAACTAAACAATATGTGTCACCAATATTGGACACCTTGTTTGTCACGGTCACCAAGGTCTCGCGATGGCAGCACACCCAGGAGCACAAGTAGTTCACTCGCTTTTACAGCACATTTATAAAAAGTACCCAAAAGTGTGAACAGGAGTTTTCAATGGTACGCAAGGTTTGTCTAATAATCTGTGAAAGTTCCTTCTTCCAAAAAAGTATACACAAAAAAAAATTGGTCAGAGACTTAACCAATGCTGTCTCTTAACTGATAAAGAAGAGAATTAGCGCTGGTTATGTCTGTGACCAATTGTTTTTTGTGTACATTTATAAAAGTGCCATCAGAAATATGGCATCTCCAGAATGAGATTCTATAAAAAGATGAATAGGACAGAAGGGGTTAAAGGTGTTTTAATACTTCTTGCATAAAGTAGGTTTCATATTTGTCATTTTATGTCCCTGCAGCACTTATCTGTCAATTAATGAATCTGATCACGTTAAAACAGCATAATTGCAGTAGGTGTGGCACACATAAAGGATGAAAAAAGACAAAGGAAACTAGACCCAACTGTTTAGAGGAAAACAGCCCTGACAGGCACAGAGCAAAATCTATTCCTTATCTACATATTCGTTTATATAGGCCAAGCATTGTTTTTTTCCATGATCAGAAGAAAAATTTTCCATGATCAGAAGAAAAATTTGCTCATACAAAATGAAGCAATGGCATAATTGAGGCTATAAAACAGTAAATGCCAGAAAAGTAATGTGCTGAAGATGAAATTAAAAGTATACTGTACTAGCACTTTGGATGCCCATGATCCAAGGTAGACTGTGTAACAAAAAGTAGACTGCTACTCATAATTATTATATGAACCCAGAGTGAAGACAATCTCTTGATAGCCTGTCTAAAGAAGTGGGTGCCCAAAATCTGGACTTTTCAATGATTTCTGCTCGTCACCTGAAGAAGGTGAAAGGAGAAATATGGATGCCCACGGCATTTCCAACTCTTGGCAGTGACAGGAGTCTTGGACACAAATAAACAATAAAATGGTGCTATACAGACTGTATGCCATGTAAAAAAATTACAAGGGAAAAAAAACAGGGTATCATTTTGGATTATCTGCTATGAGAGTTATTTCCATGTTCGCAGGAACTTTAACCCGTCTTGGTTCATCCAAAGTTTCAAAGGTTCTATGGGTGGTATTCAATTGTTTTTCACCAGCATATCAGCTCAGCTTGCTATTTCTGGGGGTGGTGAGCTGAAATATGCGAATGTGTAACTAAACCTGACCATAATGAGTGCGATATGCGAAAAAAATAGATCAATTGAATTACCTTATGTTCTCCCATCATTTAAGAGACTGGAGATCGGGTGAGATACAACAATTGAATATGAACCTAGGGGGGTCATTTTGGTTGGCCCGCTAAGCAGCCATAATTCACTGCTTAGCGAGCCTTCTAACATCCCCTGCCCCCTTGTGAATATCCCCGCCTCACTGCGAATGGATGTTTTGCATAAACATACATTCACAGGATAGCGTGAGGGCCCAAAATAATTTTATGGTCGCTGACCATTGAATGATTTCTACTGGGCGAGCCATCCACCTCCAGAAGGCAGGTGCCCACCCACATTCACATGGTGACACCCACCATTTTCCTGGGCGCACCCAGTGTCTTCGGGGTATGCTCAGTGCAAGCAGTAGGTGTCAAAATTACCAAGCAAACATTTTTATTCATCATATTGCCCTGTAAGGTTTACCTTACATAGGAAATATCATCTTGAATTTTGAAAACAAACGCGAACAAGGCTGGCATTTATAATGGATATTTTGCTCATATCACACACAGATGTTGGCACTCAAAGAATGTATGATGCCCTCAGTCGTCTGTACATGCAACGCAATGCTGACTATATAGACAATAACTGCCGGTTCAGAGTGGGGGCTGGGTGAGGTCTCTGAAGTTGAACAATATAATTTAGGATATATGATCATGTATGCACTTTATCATTTGCCTTGGAGTTCTGCAAACATAAGTAATGAGATCGCTTATGGATTGTATCGTATAGTGTATATCTAGTTTGTGGCATTTAGAACCAAGGTATATGACAGCCAATTATTCACATTGGGCATTATTATAGCAAATATCTTAAGGCCCCCATACATTATGCGATTTGGGCCCGATTTCACCCGATTCGGATGAATCGGGCTGTGAAATCGTCCCAAATCGCATGTTTTGACACCCTATCCGACCCGATGCGCGGTCCCGTGCGCATCGGATCGGAGTCGGGCAGTCGCACCAGCTGCACATAAGATTTCCTAAATCTTATGTGCAGTCCCTGGGCAGGGTCAGCGGGCGGGGGACGCCGGGGAAGGTGAGCTGACAAATAGTCAGCAGGCAGGGGACGCCAGGCATGGGGAGAGGCTGGCAGGGGCAGCTGACACTATAGACAGCGGGCGGGGGGACGCGGGTGAACCGGCGAGGGGAGTAGCTCACTGCTGGGCAGGAGGACCAGGCAGACGCAGCTTCAATACAAACGAATGGGGAGGCAGTGATTGGCTGAGAGAGCTCTCTCAGCCAATCAGCAATTGGCTGAGAGTGCTCTCAGCCAATCACTGGCTCCCCATTCTTTGTATTGTTTTTTTCTTCCTTGAAGCTGCTTCTGCCTGGTCCTGCCCAGCACGTGAGCTGTTCCTCTCGCCGGTTCACCGGCATCCCCCCGCCCGCTATGTGTACACTGCCCCTGCCAGCCTCTCCCCATGCCCGGATCAACAGTGTCCCCGGCCAGCTGACTATTTGTCAGCTCACCCTGCCCAGCTGTTCCCTGCTGCTCCCCAGTGTCCCCCACCCGGCTCTCCCCCTGCAGCTCCCCGGGGACTGCATATGATAAATCCATGAGATTTATCATATGCAAAATTTGGCACATCAAGTGCCTAATCGTGCTTCCCCCTCTCGGGGAGCTGCAGGGGAAATCAAGTACGACTTGTCCCTAGGACAAGTCGGACTAATGTATGGGGGCCTTTAGGCTTTACCCATACCAGATTGTTGTATATGCCAGCTTTTGTTCTACCTATGGTTTTAAGGTGGAGACTGCTACTCCAAATAATTAGATGAAAGCCACAGTGAAGATTATCTATCTATCGATAGCCATCAGAACAACTTGATCCTTATTTTATCTGTGCAATACACATGCTGTTAAAGTTCTGAACAGCATGAGACAAACAGCTGATGCCAAGTGTTGATTTATTGGAAGGTGCCCTTGTTGTTCTGCTCCTTCAACCAATTAACTCTGTTGTAGCTCAGTGGGGGGGTTGTACAGAAAATAATAATGTTAAAAGACTGAGAAAACATGGAAAGCCTTGTTTAAGTCACAATAGCAGACTGTGGATAAGATGATATAACAAAATTTGAAAAAAAATTGGTTTTAAACAATGTGTGACTAAAGAATTAGTCATTACGGTTAAAGATAAATCCAATTTAGTAATGGTGATAGAACTTTGTATATTATTAGATCTATATTTAGAGGCAGATGTGTCCATATTTCGTGCTTGTAAAGAAATACCGGTGTCTTCAGATTTGGGTGCACAGCCCTGATCACGGATCAGCAAACAATTGCACAAGCTCTATCCTTGGTGCAAGAGACCAGTCTCATAGAAAATAGATCTCTGCAAATGTTCAACTCGGAATAGCCCGTTATTCCACTTACAGGTCCTAAGAACACTTTACCCAAGTGCAAACACCATATTACAGACCAAGTGGAGATGTACAATGCAAGCAAGATACAAGAAAATCCACGCTCCGAGACCCTGCAGCACAAATTACCACCTGGATTACCTGAATGCAGACAAAAAAATACAACGATGGTGGCAATAGCGAATGCGCTGTCTCACTCTAATCATTACACCCTCTGGCTTTCTTTTTGTTCGATATATATCACTCCGCAGTCATGGGTATGGGAAATATAGAGAAGTACACAACCAGGCACACTTCACGATATAGCACTGCCAAGTTAGTCCTCAATTTCATACAATTAACCGGTACTCTTTACCTAGAAGGGCGCCAGCGATTGAAATCGCGGTCGTCGGGGGTAAAAATCGCGGTCATCGCGGGTTAATCGGGATGGCCGCGATGCCCGCGATTACCGCGATTTTCCCATAGGGAACAATGTTAAAAAGGCTAATTGACCGCGATTTGACTGTTAAATGCCTCAATGGACCCGATTTGGCCCTAGGAATCAATGTTAAATGGGCCACAGAGCCCAAAGAAGCACAATTAACCCTTAAATGTCCCCCCCAATTTTTAACGCCACCCCACGATCCACGCGAACCCGAAGCGTGGCGAGCGCAGCGAGCCCGCGAGGGGCGGCGGTACGCGTCCTCCGACCTTTTCATGCCCTACTATCCACTAGGGCGTGGAGTGAGAATATAATAGTGTGGCGAGCGCAGCGAGCCACCGAGCCCGAAGCGTGGCGAGCGCAGCGAGCCCCGCGAGGGGACGCGGATACCTTCACAGGTAGACGCGTCCCCTCGCGGGCTTCACAGGTGTCGGCGTCGCCACGGACACCTGTGAAGCCCGCGAGGGGACGCGTATAACTGTGAAGGTATCCGCGTCCGCTCGCCACGCTTCGGGCTCGGTGGCTCGCTGCGCTCGCCACACTATTATATTCTCACTCCACGCCCTAGTGGATAGTAGGGCATGAAAAGGTCGGAGGACGCGTACCGCCGCCCCTCGCGGGCTCGCTGCGCTCGCCACGCTTCGGGTTCGCGTGGATGGTGGGGTGGCGTTAAAAATTGGGGGGGACATTTAAGGGTTAATGGGCTCTGTGGCCCATTTAACATTGATTTCTATGGCCAAATCGGGTCCATTGAGCCATTTAACAGTAAAATCGGGTCCATCGCGCCTTTTAACATTGATTCCTATGGGAAATCGGGAGCATCGCGTCGCGGGCATCGCGGGTACATTTATGGCCGGCCGCGACGCGACCGACACGATTTCCATGTTTAACATGGGTTTCAATGGGAAATCGCGGGCATCGCGACGGTCGCGGCGCGGCCAGACATAAATGTACCCGCGATGCCCGCGACGGGCGCCCTTCTAGGTAAAGAGTACCAATTAACCTTTTGATAAGGCCCTATAAGCATATAAAGGTTTCTTTCAGTGGTCACTCCTGATGCATAACCCCATCAATCCAAAAGAGTTTTATTTAGGATAAAATGACACTTCACAAATAAAAGTATTTTTCTTAATAAAAACATAAAAAGGTCCTCTTGTACATGGGGCACCAGATGTCCCTCACCACAGCTCACTCGGAATAAGATGCAGTAGGTCTCCTGAGATGGAAATGCTGGCACCCAGGCTCCAAGGACAGGATATGGACATCTCCCAAATACCAATGCGTTTCGGGCACTAAAGGGCCTTTTTTCAAGTGGAGATGTGACTGAAATATGTACAAATCGGCCATAGATGTTGAAAGTTGTGCATGTTCTACTGTATGCACAGTGCAAGAAAACAACAAAATCTATCTGCACAATGGATTACAGTACCTGCCCCTTAAAGCCTGTTTGAGCGGCTTTCAGCTCAAAACCGCCCAGTGTGTATGCCCCAGCGATGAGCGCTGCTGCGTGCTTCCGCTTCATCGCCGGGAAAGCCGCTCCATACCTCCCAACATGACCCTCTCCAGGAGGGACACAATGCTCTGTTTCTGAACTTCCCCCTGAATGAATAACTGCTATCAATTACCCTGTTCAGCACAGGTGACGGCAATCATACATTCAGAGGAAAGTCCAGAACCAGAGCATTGTGTCCCTCCTGGAGAGGGTCATGTTGGGAGGTATGCACTCATCTGCTGGTAATACCAGCAGATCAACAGCGTTGAGGACGGCTTTGCATAGATCTGCGCTATGCAACGCCGTCCTCCCCCCTCCGTCGGCGCCGAGCAGGGGGAAAGCCGCTCAGTGTGTATGCACTGAGCGGCTTTCCCCGCAACATCGCTGTCTATACACGCTGGGCATAGTCCCCAGTGTGTATGGACCTTTAGTGTCTATATATATACTAAGACACATTTCTCCCTATAAGTTATCTGTAGGAGCCACAGCTTTGAGTCCCATGTTGCTAGGCCTTTATAGCGAATGATCCTTCTGTGGAGAGCCCTCTGGCATTCTCTTTATTAGGAAACCAATGGTGGTTTTTACCTATGGGCTGCAGCCCCCCAGCCCCCCCCCCCCCAGTAAAATCCCCCGCTGTCTCTGTGAAGCCAGTGTAGTCTGTGAAGCCAGATGTAGTCTGTGAGACTGCTCTGGCTTCAATGTGACTGGCAGTGACTTTCATATTGGAAGTCCGACCTTCCAGTCACTCAAGGCAGTCCCACTGGGAGGTGTTCCATCCCTCCAGGATGCCTTTCGGTGCGCAAAAGCTCCCGAAATGGGTTCTGCACATGCGCAGTACCCCGACCATACTGTGCATGCGCCGGACCCGGAAACCCGATTAAGCCTCCGGGGGCTGCTGCAAAGGCAGTCCATGGAAGCTTGGGCCAGCGCATGCGAGGTATATAATGAAGTTACTGCGCACGTGCTGACTCCATGCAGGGGATCGGCGACCGGGCAGCGTGGCGGCAGTGGCAGTGGAGGGGGCGCATTGCGGCAGCCCCCCCTCTGACAAAACAGTAAGAACCGCCACTGGAAACCACTATATAAAATAAGGTAATTTTGACAGACTAGTCAATAGTTTATAATTATTAGCTATCGCTATTGCATGTTACAAGAAAAAAACTATTAAGTTACTTTTGAATCAGCTGTGATGTCATGTAACTACACTCAACAGATAACATAATTTACATAGTTACATATGTCTTTTTGTCAAATAGAAAAGGTCATTATGGACCTAGGGGTTTCAGTAACATATGTTTCATTAAATGGTGCCCGCATAAGGATCCACTCCTGTTAAGGACAGACAACTTAATATGGCAATAGCCCTCCACTCACAAATGTATACCCCCTTTCCACTGCAGCGATAACCTGGGTTATTTCCTGTTCATGGCTCAGTTAAAATGGGTCCTTGAAAAATAAATCTGGTCGAATGATCCAGGAATGTGACCCTTCTATCTCTCTTATATTAAAGTCAGACCCTGGTATGGAGTGCAGTGTAAATGGCATGATCCAGATTATCCTAACAGGGTTATGCTTACAAACTGCTAATTGGCTGTATATGTAGAGGCCCGTCGTAAGGGAATTTATTTGGGAAATGTAGAGCAGACACAGGTTCAGTGTAAAGGGGCCAACTCAGGAAAAACCTGGGTCTAAGGTGCGTTTGATCCGGGACTCACCTGGGTTGGAACCGTGACCGAACCTGGGATTTTGTTGGAAAAGTGGTATTAGAAGTTCTCCCCACTTTATTCATATAGGAATGGCCATTTCTGCACAAATAGCATTAAAGTACTGGCAAATTTAGCATAGGACACATACCTGGAGCAAATCCATGGACCACTAGAAACCAATGTTTCCAGGGTCTTATATGGGAACGGCAGCTTCCTCCAATATAACAAGCTTGATTTTATGGAGTTTAGCATCTCTTTCCTTGCTGAAGTTGAACATTGTTCATAGGCGAATCTAGGGGGTGGTCTGGGGGGTGCACCGGACCACCCATTAGACCACCGGCCGCCGCACACACAAATTAAAGAAATGACCGCAATGCAGCAAGAGCTGTGCACTGCCCGGCTGTATAGTCACTGTCTAAGCAAAGCCAAGCAGCAGCTCCATTTATATCTTCAAGGTAGCATCTAGTTTCCCTTCGTGGAAAGGATCTTTGATGACGTCCTCCCCATGTGACCCGCTGTCCTCGGATGACATCACACCCATGTGACTAGAGAAAATTTCATGCTGCAGGAGCGCAGGGATTGTTGTTTACAGGACAGGTACACATTTACAGGATGCATTTCACACCCGCGACTGCCCACAACACCCCCCTGGTTCTCCCCACCATACACTCCATCACCCACCAGACGGCTGCAACCCATCTCCCCGATTCTCACTCCCCACCACCGGTTCTCACCCGTTTTATAATGATTTAGCTATCTACCCTTAACCATAAGGACCAGGTGCTTACCATGAGAGGCAATTAGACACACCATATCTTCAGCCATTCAGGAGCGGCCACCAATACTATCAATGCCGCTCGCGGTCCAACACAAGCATTGAAGATATTGACTGAGCTGCTGCTTTGCTTAGACAGTGATTATACAGCCAGGCAGCGCACAGCTCTTTCTGCCCGGCTGTCATTAATTTAATTTGTGTGCACCCGGTGTCAGTGTCACTCGAGCAATCCCCCCCCCCCCCTTGGCAACAAGCAATTTTACTCCCCCTTTGCAATGAGAATTTAACAACTCCCTCTTTGCAATGGGCATGTATTCCCCCTTGGCAATGAGCATGAAGCCCCCTTGGCATCAAGCAAGAACCCCCTGGCAATGAGCATGTAGATAAGCGACACTTATGTGTCAAATATGTAATCGGCATTACGGTTTGTTATATAGTATGTAATGGGCTTTATGGAGTGTGGCCTTATGTGTAATTGGCATTACGGCGTGTGGATTGATTTGTAATGGGTATTACAGAGTTTGCTAAAATGTGTAATGGGCATTACGGTGTGTGGTCTAATGTGTAATACCACGCCACTTTTTGAGATTACACGCCTCCTTTCCATGAGGCCACGCCCCTTTTCACCACGCAAAGGTCTGACTTGCTTCAGTATTTGGATCTGGGACCACCCATTACTATATTTCTAGATGCACCTAATGCATGTGTTGATTGCCAGGACAGAACAGAGTTTCAAAATAATTAAGTTAGCTTATCAGACCAGCTGTCCTGGTATGAGTAACTTATAAAAGTGTTAGGATTCTCAGAGGTAAACCCGGGGTTAGACCATAAATGTGCCTCTGTAGCCGAGATGGTGTAGCCACAGAGCACCTAGAGCCTGAACACGACTCTGTTAATCCCTCCAGAGGTCATAGGCCCCTGCAGAGCTAAGGCTTCATAATAGCCACGTTTGAAGGGGTAAATTAGGTTGACCCCAAACCCGGTGCCATCAGGACTTTGCAAGGAAACAAGGTGCCCAACGCCTCCAGAGCGGACAAGAAAAAAGCTAACTAAAACCCATAACATGGGAAACAATATAAAATGTGGCACGGCTGTCCTCCATGGGAAGGGATCCTCCAGCAGACCAACATACAATTTAACCACAAGTGACCCCTACGTAGGTCAATTACAAAAAGGTAGTGAGGTGGAAAATAAGGGTACAATCCTCCACTGAACTACCATGAATGCAACAATGCAAGAAGATGTTATACGTAGAAATGCAGAAAGGTGTTAAACATAATATGTCCTGGCTGACCTCATAAATGCAACAATGTATGAAGAGGTTAATAATATACAAAACAACCCATGTGAAGCTGGATGACAAAGACATAAGTAAGAGAGACCATATAACTCCACACAGATATATGCTAGCAATGGATAGCAGAAAAACTGCAGGAGATGGTAAAGAGCACTTATCTCTTGTTCAGACAGGGTCTGTGTTCAGACAGGGTCTGTGGGGTAGATTTATTATAGCGGCGCCTATCGCGCCGCTATAACAGTTCCTGCTTCGCCTCATTAGCGAGGCGAAGCAGGAGGGGACACCGACAAGATCTATTAAGATCTTGCCGCCGGAGTGGGGGAGCGCTAACTCCCCCCTCCGGCGATGTCCCTCCTGGAGACAGCGCATCAGTTAATACTGATGCGCCGTCTCCTTTCCCCCCGGCCGGCTCACTGCGCATGCGCGGGATCTCGCTAGTCTCGCGAGATCCCAGCGCAGCTCAGCGCCTGCAGCAGGGACAGAGCTGTCCCTGCTGTTAGGTATAGGGCATCACCGCCTGCAGCTGGCGAAGTCGACAGCTGCAGGCGGCGGAACGGTCAGCGATGCTGACCGTTCATAAATCTGTCAGGAGGCAGGCGCGCAGTGCAAAATATCGCCCCTGCGCTATGCCTCCTGCCCCACACCGCCGGCGTTAGAGTAAACGCTTGGCGGGTGTAATAGATCAGGGGAAGCGCTATCCCCTGCTATAACGCACAGGGATAGCGCAGATTCCCCTGATCGCCTAGTCATAAATCTACCCCTGTGTTCAGACAGGGTCTCTTAAGGGGTGTACACACGGTGAGATTTTGACAGGATATATTTGGACTAGTTAGTCAAAATCTCATAGAAGTTTAGCCAAAATCTGCCTATTTTTCTCCTGCTTAGTCAAAATTGTCTACCATAGATTGTTTAGCATAGATTAACTGTGCAGGAGAGGCAATTTTGGCTAGATCATAGACTATCATTACTTAGACAAAATCGCTTAGATTTTGGTTAGATACACTTGAGATTTTGACTCTCTCAAAATTGCTTAGTCAACATTGGCCATTAGCCAATATCTCGCCATGTGTACCGGGCTTCAGACTGCAGCAATGGTTCACTAACACAGGCAGGATTTCACAGGACATGCCTGCTGGAATACCTAGGACTTTAACAGGACTCTGACAAGACTATAACCATCAGGGTCTCAGCTAAATAGCAAGTGGCCTAGCATGCAGTCACACCCAAATACCAGGATATGCATGAACACCAGGCAAAGTGGATCAGCAAAACCTGGAGTACTGATCCAGTGAACAAATAAAAAACCCACACAGAACATAGGGCCTTATTCTAGTTCACTCTTTCTGATAAAAATCCTTCTGAGATGGACAAAACCATGTGCACGGCAGGTGGGGCAGATATAACATGTGCAGATAGAATTAGATTTGGGTGGGGTTTTACTTCAAAGTGAGATCTATATTGCAGTGTAAAAATAAAGCAGCCAGTATTTACCCTGCACAGAAACAAAATAACTGACCCAAATCTAATTCTCTCTGCACATTTTACATCTGCCCCCCTGCAGTGAACATGGTTTTGTCCATCTAAGAAGGATTTTGTCAGAAAGAGTGAACTAGAATAAGGCCTACAGTGACTGCAAAATGGTGTGGTTTGTTTGGTCTACACCAACTAGGTCGACAAGCATTAGGTCAACAGGCAGCAAGGTCGACGTGACACATGGCAAGGTCGACACAAGCATTAGGTCGACATGGGCAAGGTTGACAGTCAAAAGGTCAACATGGGGTTTTCACTGTTTTCTCCCCCGAATGCAGACACAGCTGACATTTGAAGTGCACCACATCCGCTCGCTATGCTTCGGGCACACTATTTTATTCTTCCACCATGCCCTAGTGGATGGTAGGGCATGAAATACCGCCTGTTGGCACATGTCAGCTCAAAAAACTGTGAAAAACCTGTCAACCTTTTGACTGTTGACCTAGCCCATGTCGACCTAATGCTTGTGTCGACCTAATGTCATGTCGACCTAGTTGGTGTAGACCTAATGACCGTATCCCCTGCAAAGTTACCCCCGACCCGCTGGAGGCAGATCGTAACAATAAGTTGCTGTAAAACTACATCCGGTGATAAGGAGTTTTCATTACTAGGTAATTGAGTGGATAGTAATAAATGTACGGCTAAGAGTACAAACATTCTTAAACCTTTGAGTGCAAACATCTCTGTGAGAGATGCGCAAAATATATCCGCTAAATATGCTAGGGTCGCTCACATTTGTTACATAAATTCAAATAAAAAATGTGTTAAAAAAAGGTACTTGTTTCCTAGCACGACGCCCATCGTATCGCAGACCATAAGGCATACGATGGTATGCAATGTGATGCGATGTTACACGATGGCAGCCGATGTTATACAATTTTAAATTGTATACCATCGCATTGTATGCCATATACAATGGTATACGATTTTAAATTGTATAAGCACCCTAATGGGTGTTTTCAATGTTAAATGTGCCCCCTATAAGATAATTAATTGTATAAGCACCATAATGGGTGCTTAGTATGTTAAAAGCACCCCCAACGCAAACCCAAGCGTGGCGAGCCCGCGATACGCGTCCTACAACCTTTTCATACCCCCACTATCCACGTCGGCAAGGAGTTAAATTTATATAGTGTGGCGAGCGCAGCGAGCCCCGCGAGGGGACGCGGAATACATGTAAAGTAATACGCGTCCGCTCACCACGCTTCGGGCGCGGTGGCTCACTGCGCTCGCCACACTATATAAAATCAACTCCATGCCGACGTGGATAGTGGGGGTATGAAAAGGTCAGAGGACGCGTACCGCCGCCACTCACCACGCTTTGGGTTGGCGTTGATAGTGAGGGTGGCATGGGGGTGCATTTAACATTATAAGCACCCATTAGGGTGCTTATACAATTTAAAATCGCATTGCATGCAGGCATATGGCATGCGATGCGATTTCATGTCGTATGACTTAATATCGTGGGCGCCGTGCTAGGAAACAAGTACCAAAAAAAGATTATATTTCCTATACATAAAAAGGTAAATATTACAGGTCATCATGAGGAATAAAAAATTCTGATTGGAAATTTTTACGCCTACTTTGCCAAATTCACTTGGCACTCAGAGAGTTAGTTCATTTAATGTACAGCAGTGACGTGCGGTGAGGTTAGTGGTTGGTGAGGCACTGGCTTGGTGGAGCCAGTACTGATGGGCTCTGTGGGGAGCATTGGGACCAGGTTGCTTCTGTGCTGACAGGTAGGTGCGGAGCTGCCACCTGCATAAGCAGCAGAGACTGGCAGAGCAGCTCCTTCCTGTCAATGCAGAAGCAACCCGGACCAGCGCTCGCCACAGACCCCGTCGTCATTGGCTCCACCAAGCCACCATGTGGTCTGCCCACATACCTCTTTCACTTAAAAGAAACATGTGGCCAAATGTACTAGCCTCTGAGTTCAGTGGTTGTTCAGGGTGCCGGCTGAACTCTGAGTTTTTTGTAACAGGGCAATCATTTACAATGCCTCGTTTTGTCTTGTAGATGTCTGCCTTAAAAGAACCTCTGAGTTCAGCTGGCATCCCGCAGAGCCACTGTACTCAGAGGCTAGTACATTTGGCCAATATACTTTATTCATTTAAAAACACACTTACAGTATTTTACACAAACACACAGATACACATCTGTGTCACTTTACACAACACACACACCTGTGTCACTGTACACAAACACACCTGTGTCACTTAAAAAACACAGCCCCAACCCTCCACAAACACCATACACACACACATCATTTATTACAGGCACTGATTACCTGCAGCACCAGCACACTAGCAGCAGTGACCGGAGGCACCCGGAGGTCCAAGGACAGGCACCCGGAAATAGACCGCGTCGGGCAGGAGGCAGAAGAGACACCCCTGGGCAGGAAAGAGCAGCACAGTGCATGCAGGTACCCAGTGGCCGGGAGACCGCGGGAGATAGCTCCGACAACAGCGGCAGTACAAGTCAGTGGCCGAGCCGTGCAGCGGCGTCCCGTGCGGTACGGCTCGTCCGGTTTTAAAAATGTGCTATACACAGTGCTATACGCGGGACCAATAGAAGAGCCCCGGTGACAGTCACGGATGTGCTTTTTTCCTATATAAAAGCACGCCCCTGTCACTGAGGCAGCACCACTGTGCCCAATCACATCTGCCTCCCCTGCCGTACAGTGTACATCAGGCATGTCCAAACTATATGGCCCTCCAGCTGTTGTGAAACTACAAGTCGCATCATGCCTTGCCACAGTTTTGCTATTAGGGAATGCTAAAACTATGACAAGGCATGCTGGGATGTGTAGTTTCACAACAGCTGGATGGCCTCAGTTTGGACATGCCTGGTGTATATTAAACAAAGACATGTGCCGTGCAAATTATCCAGCTGACTATCTTAAGAATTTACTCCCTAGAAACAAATTAATTGTCATTGTTTATATTATATAACTTTACCACTGAAAAGCTCATTAATAATGAAGACATCATTAAGGAAGAGCCATGGCAATGTAGTCTCTGAGAAAAACCAGTCACATGCTGGTACATGGGTTCGATTTTCTACAAAACATTTTCAGCATTTTCAGCTTTATTTTGTCTCGTACACGAGGAGAAAAAAACATGTGACTATTTTTCTGCAGTGCATTTTCTTCAGACAAAATTTGGTACTTGTTTCCTAGAACGGCGCCCAGATTTTCTACGTATGCAATCGTAGGGAAATCGCATCGCATGAGCCATTTTAGTGCCGTGCGATGCGATGCAATTTTTTAATGTAATTTATTCACTGCTCTGTGTGCCCCAGGGGATCGCATCGCACCTCCCGCAAAATCGCATGCGATTTTATAGGGTGTGCAATGCCATTACATGAGCTATACATGATGTTTTACGCACCTCCCTACTATCCACGCCAACCCGAAGCGTGGCGAGCACAGTGAGCCCCACGAGGGGCGGCGGAATGCGCCCTCCGACGTTTTCATACCCCCCTCTATCCATGTTGGCGTGGAGTTGATTTTATATAGTACCCCGCGGATAACTTTACATGTATTCCGCGTCCCCTCGCCACACTATATAGAATCAACTCCACGCCGACGTGGATATCGGGGGTATGAAAAAGTCGTCGGACGCGTACTGCTGTGCTCGCCACGCTTCAGGGTGGCGTGGATAGTGGGGGGGTGGGTAAAACCTCATTTTATGAAACACAATCATATTATTGTATGCCTAATATTACATGAAAAATATTGCATCGCACACCACTAAAATGCCCCATGCGATGCGATTTCCCTACGCAGAATACCACACTAAGCAAATAGCTTAGTGGGCGCCGTTCTAGGAAACAAATACCCAAAATTATATTGTGCAAATATTTATACAAATATTCCAGGCTACATTTGAATATGACTTGTATACAGTATGTAAAATAAGGTCATACAGGTTGAGTGTCCATTATCCGAAATTCTCGGGACAAAGAACATTTTTGATAAGGTATTTTTCTGGATTTTGGAACATTTTTTTCCCATTCTTACCTGGTCCTCTTGGTGGTGTCCCAATAGCCTTCAGGATCCTCTTCAGCGGCATCTCACTGGTCCCATGGGTGCATTGCGCGAGTGCACCATCGGCGCCACTTTCATGCCCGCGCACCCTGGAATGCAACCCTGGGACCAGAGATGCAGCTGAAGAGGATCCTGAAAGGCCGCCGTGGACATCGGTGGATGAGAAAAGCATGATAAAAAGGGGCAGTTGTGGGGCGGGCGGGGAAGGGCACCATGTCCGTAATGAGGTATTACTCCTGCAACAATTTTACAAGATGAACTAAGTACTCTTTGGAGCATGATCCTAGTTATTTAGCGTGCATATTTTTAGCATTATTAACAATCCGCATTAACAGCTACCCATATCAACATGTAAAAACTTGTATAAGGTTTGTTCCTCATAAACAAAAGAACTGATCAGTAATATCTAATAATTAATTTTGCCATAACCGGTCTGAAATTCTTCCAAAATATATTTAAATATAACGTTTATTTAAGGATTCAAATTGCAGCAATGATATTGAGACAGATTGAATACACCTTTTTATTATGTGAACATGGAAAACACCAGAAGCAAAGCATACAACTTGTGAAAAATATTTGTAAGTATCTCACTGCTTCAGTTGCTGGGCAACCAATGAAGCATGTTTTCATATGTGAAGTTATCAAATTAGAAAGTCTAATTGCCCTAGGCTTCAAGCTGAGAGTTTACAGTTAAGCTATGTGTCAGAAGTTTGGGGCAGAGGTTAGATATTTAGCGGTATACGTAATATAGACAGGGAAAAGTGATAAGCCAATTATCATTTCTACTAGAGTGTTTCTCGTGGAACCACACATGCTGCCAGCAGAGAGTCCTCAATATAGAATGTCACTTGGAACCACAAACTAACACCCACCGAGCAATAAGCACGTGGAAGGCCTTGCTACTTGAAGCTCATGCCAAAAAACACATCCTAGCCACACTAATGGTGTTTTGAAAAAAATATTTATTCACATGATTGTTTTTGTAAAATCTATAATATGATGGCATTTCCTACCAAAGTAATTACATCACTTAGCCACAGACCAGCAATAACTGAGTGCCTGAAAAGTCAATTAACTTGTTATTACCATGTGATATTCAGTTGAAGCAGGGCTTATGGAGGAGTTTTCTCACACACAAAAAAAATACAAATTGCATGATTTTTTTTTTTTATAATCAGATTGCATTTATTTTTATTGGGTAGTGTGATTTGTTGAAATTTAAATAATGCTAGAATAGTTAAAAAATAAATAATAGGAAGGAGTATAATTGATAATAACTTCATCTTCAGATGGCTTTTTATGCATGCTGGTTTCCCCCTGCTCCTGCTTTTTCCTTTCTGCATGTTGATTAAATAGAAAACAGACTGATCACAGAGAAAGAAAATAGGTGTAAATGATAAAACAAATCGAAATAAGCTTATCTGCAACCATGGACCATTGAACAATAGCTCCTTTCTTGAAGCTGATAAGCTGATCTAAGCAGGTAAGCTTATTTCTATTAATTTTCTATTGTACACTATTTGTTCTTATAGGCAGTTTTCTATAAGGCACACTGACTGCATGCTTCATCAGCACACTTTACACTATCTTAAGCCTCGTACACACGGAACAATTTTAGCCATAATAGCTAAGCAACCAGCCCCGGGGTGGTCGCTGGTCAGAGAAGCATGCAAACATGGGTGCTTTTTATAACGGTGCTTGTTACCTAGCACGGCACCACCGATTTTAATTGTATTGATCGGGGCTGCAAAAATCGTGTCGATCGCATTGCATGCCAACCAAATCGCATGCGATGGAAGTGATTTTTACATTGGAATCAATGTAAAATGGTCCCGGAGAACCAATTTTACATTGATTTCAATGTAAAAAGCCCCAAAACCCCCCATTTTGATAGCAAACCCCCCCCTAATGGGTGAAATGGCCCTCCATTGTTAACGCCACCCCACTATTGACGCCAACCCGAAGCATGGCGAGCGCATCGAGCCCGCAAGGAGGGCGGTACGCGTCCTACGACTTTTTCATACCCCCACTATCTACGTCGGCGTGAAGTTGATTTTATATAGTGTGGCGAGCGCAGCGAGCCACCAAGCCCGAAGCGTGGTGAGCATAACTTCACAGGTATACGCGTCCGCTTGGCACGCTTCGGGCTCGGTGGCTCGCTGTGCTCGCCACACTATACAAAATCAACTTCACGCCGACGTGGATAGTGGGGGTATGAAAAGGTCGGAGGACGCGTACCACCGCCCCTCGCAGGCTCGCCACGCTTCGGGTTGGCGTCAATAGTGGGGTGGCGTTAACAATGGGGGGGCATTAACCATACTTAATATCCATGAGGGGGCATATACAATGAGAAATTGGCCATATTGGCCCTTTTCCCATTGTTCCCCATGTAAAATCAAGTTGATCGCATCGGATGCCATTATAATGGCATGTGACCGACGCGATCAACGCGATTTTAACTTTAAAACTAATTTAACATTGTTCTCTAAGGGAAAATCGCATTGATTGCGTCGGTCGCATCGCGGCCCATTATAATGGGCCGCGATCAACGCGATTTTGTCTTTACCGGCAATTAAAGCTGGTAATTGACAGAAAATCGCGTCCATCGCATGCCTTAAGTACCTTAACTTAAGGCATGCGATCAACCCCGACGGGCGCCGTGTTATGAAACAAGTACCTTTATAACTAAAACACAGGAATTAGGTAATCGGGTTTTCCGATGATGTATGTATCAGTGTTTGCCTGTCGTGATTGCCGGCAGCCACACACTCCTGTACATGAAGCCTGCACAGATCAGTGAGATCTGTGCAATGCTAATACCTGTATGTGTAAATTTAAAAATAAACTATAAGGGGAAAAAACTATAGGGGAAATAAAGACGTAAAATATCCCCCATACATTTTTAAACCAGCACCAGGCTCTAATAGCCACAGAGGTAATGCAAGGGAAATACAATTGAATTGGTACACTGCCTATAGCTAGTCAGCCCTGGCCAGGGACTAGGGTATTGCCATCGCCGCTGCTGCAAGCTTACAGTTTGATTTTGCAGGGTAAATGATTGCCACAAAAAACTGGAAATTTCTTACCAAATCTCTCACTTTCTGATTCTCTCACCCGATTACATTTCACCTCTTGTCTTTTACAGGTGAGGTTTACAGATCCCAGAAAGCCTCCTCAGCCATTCATGTCTTGTCTATCAGCAACATGAGGTGTATTTAAAAAGGGTATTTTGACCCGAGCTTAAAACAATACATGGGTGTATTTCCAGAAACAATTCTAGGTTAATTTCCATGTTTCAATTGTGTGTATGGAAATTACATTTGAGTTTGGCCAATGGTGTATTTGATCATATAGCCAATGTCCATCAATGTTTTGTACTTCTTTCTGAGCAAACACTCCGGTGTAGTAAATTTTCATTTATGAAAACATGCCAAACACAGAGTTTTGTAAATTTATCCCCAAGAGTGAGTCATTATTATTATTTATTAACAGTTTCTTATATAGCGCATACATATTCCGCAGCGCTTTACAGATAATATTTGAACATTCACATCAGTCCCTGCCCCAGTGGAGCTTACAATCTATATTCCCTACCATATGTACATGCACACAGAGACATTCTAGGGTTAATTTTTGTTGGAAGCCAAATAACCTACCTGTATATTTTTGGATTGTGGGAGGAAACAGGATTACCCGGAGTAAACCCACGCCAGCACGGGGAGAATATACAAACTCTGCACAGTTAGGGCCATGGTGGGAATCAAACCCATGACCTCAGCGCTGTGAGGCAGTAATGCTAACCATTACACCATCCGTGCTGCCCCATCTGTGCTGAGTCATTTAATAAAACACCGGAAAAGGACAAAATAATTATCTTTTTGAAAACACACAAAAAGTTTAGACTGTCAGGAAAACATTTATAAAAACATAAAGTACTGGTGGAAAAAAAACCCAGACTGTAGCTTTCATTTTCTACAATGTACTATATAAAAAGACAAATATAATGCCATCGGTTGCTGTGATTAGGATCTGGCCTCGAAGCTCAAGCACAGCAAGACTGGAAAATTCCAATATCATTATGTACTGTACCTGACAATGGCTTTAGGTCAAGCGTTGCTGGTTTAAAATTGCTAAAATTGCTACTGGTGAGATGGTTCAATTTTGTTCTCTAGTCCAAGCTAAAGGTGATAAATGCATTTATGTCAGACACTCTACAATACGTAACATTTACCCAGAATGTCACCGTGGGGTCATAGTGTTAATAGACACCATACAAGTTTCTCAGCTTCCCTTTTATACTGTAAACCTCTAGTGATTTCATTTCTTCAAACTATTGGAGCACTCCATAAAACATTGTGGTTTTAGCCAGCATAATCCACAAAAACATTAAGAAATGTAACAATCGGAACAATGTTTTTTTCACATCTTAAACTCTTTATACATTAAACAGTTGACTTTCTATGATTCTCCATTTATTCTGTACCCAGAATCTACTCTGTCCCTGACCACAGTACGTGCAACTTAGTCATATCTACAGAATGTCCTTGTGTTCGTGGCACTGAAATTGTATTTTTGTGAAGGGAACAGAGGGGGTCACATTCTTTGGAAGCACAATTTGTGCTCTGGAAAGCCCTAAAAAAGGAGGATGCAACGCTGAGTTTTGGATAAAAAGGTGGAAATGGGACATAACCAATTGGGGTTATGTCCCATATCCATCTTCTCCAAAACTCAAGCAGCGGATGTAAAGTCATTTTACAATATCAGCACTAGTATGGGCATTTGCTGACCAGTATCTTAGAGATGGCAATATAATGTAACATTCTCTGATGTAATAGAACATAAAAAGTTTATCCTTATAACCTAATAATATTCTAGAATTATTTCACTTTTTTTTCTTTTTAGGTCCTAATATTAATAAATGAAAAAAATCCATAAAAATTGCAGAAGTGCCCATACACAGTATTTCACACAGGGGCAGATTTATTAAGCTCGGTGAAGTGATAAAGTGTCTGGTTTTTATCACCGGCCAACCAGCTCCTAACTTTTAACTTACAGGCTTGGTTTCAAAAATGACAGGTAGGAGCTGATTGGCCGGTGATAAAAACCAGACACTTTGGGGGAAATTTACCAATATGAAAAACCTAGTTTTTCGTATTGGTATTTCCCCTCCGACTGCATACGACTGTTTCAGTCGTATGCAAAGTCGTGTTCCGGAGGGGAAATTACAAAGCAGTCATATACGACTGCTTTGTAACCCTCCGATGGTGTAACCATTCGTATTAGCGGTACATATATGCGGCCGCTAATACGAATTCGTACAGGCAGTCTGCACGGATCAGTCAGATCCGTGCAGGCTGCAAGGTGTAAAAAAATAGAAAAATTAAATAAATTTAAAAAAAAAAACCAGCGTAAGGTCCCCCCCACAGTTGTAACCAGCACCAGGCTGAAGGAGCCGGGGCCGGTAATTAAAAATCAGGGAACCCGACAAATAGGGGTTCCCCGATTTTTAACAACCAGCCCCAGGCTCCAGGTCCGGGGCTGGTTCCCAAAATACGGGGGACAAAATGACTAGGGGTCCCCCGTATTTTAAGAACCAGCCCCAGGCTAAACCAGCCAGCAGGGTAATGTCACAGCCGGGGGACACTTATGATATAAGGTCCCGCGGCCAAAACATTAACCCTACCGACCAGTCAGCCTGGCCAGGGGCCCTGGGGGAGTGGGGACCCCCAATGAAGAGGTCCCCCCCTCCAGGACTTACCTGACCAGGCTGAAGCCTGGTGCTGTCCTCGATGCCCCTGGGCGGTGGGCATCGAGCTGATAGTGGTGTAAAAAAAAGATTAAACTATTGTCTAATGCTGGGGCACTATGAGTCCCAGCAAGCCTCCCCCGCAAGCTGGGACTTGGAGAACCACAAGTCCCAGCCTGCGGGGCATTAAAGGGCCCGCTGGGTCTTGTAGTGCCACAGTATTAAAACTAGTACAATAAAACACACTGACACACACTTAAAATAAAACTTTAATACATACAAAGCCCACACATACTAATACTTACCTATCTTCTTTCCGTAGGTAGCCCTGGTCCTGATGTCCTGCAGTCCTGTGTCGGCGTTCTTCTTCATGTCGACGTCCTTCTTCAAGTCGACGTCGCTGTCGGCGATTGCGTCCGGAGTCCGACGAAATCCATGTGGAAGCTGTGGAAGGAAACCATACTCACCTGTCCCAGCGCGACGTAGTCCAGGTAAGGGTTTTTGCAAAAAAACAAACCGACACCCGAAACCAGCCGGACAGCAGGAGCCGCACTGTGTTTGTGTACATCGTGCGGCTCCGCCTCCCGAATGCCGCTACTGGCAGCCTTGCGGCCTAGCGGCCAATCAGGAGCCGCTAGGCCGCAAGGTGGCCAATAGCGGCATTCGGGAGGCGGAGCCGCACGATGTAAACAAACACCGTGCGGCTCCTGCTGTCCGGCTGGTTTCGGGTGTCAGTTTGTTTTTTTGCAAAGACCCTTACCTGGACTACGTCGCCCCGGGACAGGTGAGTATGGTTTCCTTCCACAGCTTCCACATGGATTTCGTCGGACTCCGGACGCCATCGCCGACAGCGACGTCGACTTGAAGGATGTCGACATGAAGAAGAACGCCGACACAGGACTGCAGGACATCAGTACCAGGGCTACCTACGGAAAGAAGATAGGTAAGTATTAGTATGTGTGGGCTTTGTATGTATTAAAGTTATTTTAAGTGTGTGTCAGTGTGTTTTATTGTACTATTTTTAATACTGTGGCACTACAAGACCCAGCGGGCCCTTTAATGCCCCGCAGGCTGGGACTTGTGGTTCTCCAAGTCCCAGCTTGCAGGGGAGGCTTGCTGGGACTCATAGTGCCCCAGCATTAGACAATAGTTTAATCTTTTTTTTACACCACTATCAGCTCGATGCCCACCGCCCAGGGGCATCGATGACAGCACCAGGCTTCAGCCTGGTCAGGTAAGTCCTGGAGGGGGGGGACCCCTTCATTGGGGGGATCCCCACTCCCCCAGGGCCCCTGGCCAGGCTGACTGGTCGGTAGGGTTAATTTTTTGGCCGCGGGACCTTATATCATAAGTGTCCCCCGGCTGTGACATTACCCTGCTGGCTGGTTTGGCCTGGTTCTTAAAATACGGGGGACCCCTAGTCATTTTGTCCCCCGTATTTTGGGAACCAGCCCCGGACCTGGAGCCTGGGGCTGTTTGTTAAAAATCGGGGAACCCCTATTTGTCGGGTTCCCTGATTTTTAATTACCGGCCCGGCTCCTTCAGCCTGGTGCTGGTTACAGCTGTGGGGGGGACCCCACGCTGGTTTTTTTTTTTTATATATATATTTTTTTTAATATTTTTTACACTGAAGCCTGCACGGATCTGACTGATCCATGCAGGCTTAAAGCAAATACGACAGGAAAAGCAGGGTGTATTTTCCTGTCGTATATGCGTGGGTGCTTTACACCACTTAGCAGCCGTATTATCAGTACGGCTGCTTAGTACTTCAGGAACCACCATTCTTTTGAATGGTGATTTCTGTCGTATTCTATCGATGGTGTAGACATTCGTATTTGTAAATACAAATACGAATGTTCCATCTTTAGGAATACGAATTGTTGTATTTTCGGGATTGTAAATCCCGAAAACACAAATTCGTAAAAAAAAAGGTGTATTTCTCCCTACGAATACACCTTTTTTCTACGAATCCATTTTGGTAAATGTCCCCCTTTATCACTTTACCGAGCTTAGTAAATCTACCCCACAGTGAGAAACGTGCTCAGACAAATGCTGGAACAGCTGTCATTATCATTTTTGGAGTCTCTTTTACGGATAAAATATCTGGACACCTTTTCCCATTTCCATCACATCCGTTTTACACATCACACATTATTGTCTTTCTAAAGCTTTACTTAATCAACCCTGGCATGTGGTACAGTGTAGCTCAGTTGAGGAGAAAAGCATTGTGCAGAACAAGATACAGAAACTAGATAACACTGAACGGAACAAAACACTAATATAATGTATTCAGTTTAACACCAATGTGTATGAGGTTCTATGTAGTTGTGGAATGTTGATTCAAAATTATGATTTTATATATTTGCATGCCCAAAACATTACAAGATAGATAGATAAATAGATATATATTAAATCATGTTAAATAAGTTATTTTGCAAGTATATATTATATATATTTATTATAAACGCAGCAAAAATATTAAGGATAAAATTGTGTACTCTCACATAGGCTCAAAATCCACTTCCAATTCTGAATGACTGGTTGTTTGGGAGTATTGGAATGCACTGGGTGTGTAAATTGTTCATTTTTATTAACAGGCAAATATTTTACCCATCCTACATCTCTTAAGGTCCATACACACTGGGCGACTATGCCCAGCATGTATGGACAGCAATGATAGCGTTCATCAATGCGGGGAAAGCTGCTCAATGCATACACACTGAGCGGCTTTCCCCCTGCACGGCGCTGATGGAGGGGGGAGGATTGATGGCGTTGCATAGTGTAGCGCTATGCAAAGCGGTCCTGAAAGCCGCTGGTATAACCAGCAATAGAAACAGCTTTCCCAGCGATGTTGCGGGAGCGCGCAGCAGCGCTCATTGCCGGGCCATACACACTGGGCAGCTTTGAGCTGAAAGCCGATCAAACCTGCCGTTTTGAGCGACTTTCAGCTCAAAGTCGCCCAGTGTGTATGGGCCTTTACACGCTACAGGATCAACTATCGACTAAACTGTGAAAGCAAGTAATTTATGCTATCTGTTGTCCATGCAAGAAACTCTATATTGGTAAAACTATATGCATAGGTCGTCCATTAAAAAAGCTCTCATTGCTGTTGATACCAATACACCACCATGGCATGGCATTTTATTTTAATGCTCACCATTCTATTAGAGAATTCCGCTGCATGCCAATAGATCACATACCCCTGCTTCGGAGAGGTGGGGATAGGCAACTAATGCTGTGTACACACAGTGAGATTCCCTTGCTATTTGACTTAAGATTCTAGTGCTATGCAATCTTTGCTAACTCTGTACCATTTACATACAATTCAGACAATCAGCATTAGATTTGCACTATATAGTCATTGCAGCCCTGTATCTGGGTTTCGATTTGTGATGTCACAGGAACACGCATCGGGATCGCAAGGTAAAAACCCCATGAGATCGGCATACGATCCCGATGCGATTTTGAATATATAGTTAAAATCTCATGCTGATTGTACCAGTGTGTACACACCATTAGTCCTCATATTTGTGATTAATGTCACAAGTGGTGGAGAATGCGAGCAAGGGGTGGGTAAGCTACCGGTGTTTAAACTGCAAAGGATTTTTGGTACTTGTGTATTTTGGCGGCGCCCATCGCATCGCATACCATACCATAAGGCATATGATGGTATGCCATGCGACGCGATATTGCGCGATATTGTACAATGCGATGCGATTAAACATTGTATAAGCACCCTAATGGGTGCTTACAATGTTAAATGCACCCCCCCACTATAAACGTCAACCCGAAGCGTGGCGAGTGCAGCGAGCCCGCAAGGGGCGGCGGTACGCGTCCTCCGACCTTTTCATACCCCCACTATCCATCGCCACACTTTCTATTCTCAACTCCACGCCGACGTGGATAGTGGGGGTATGAAAAGGTCGGAGGACGCGTACCGCTGCGCTCGCCACGCTTCGGGTTCACGTTTATAGTGGGGGGGGGGTGCATTTAACATTGTAAGCACCCATTACGGTGCTTAAAAGCACCCTTTAGGGTGCTTATACAATCTTTCATCGTATAGGGGGCAAAAATCGCATGCCATCGGGTGCATGGCATGCGATGTGATTAAAACATTGCGCGATGGGAATCGGGGGCGCCGCTATAATACACAAGTACCGGATTTTTTCCCCTCCCTCTTGTTATGCATTGTGCTTGCAGTGCAGGAGGCACCACATTATTGACTGGGTGTACATTATTATATATATATATATATATATATATATATATATATATATATATATATATATATATATATAGCAATAAACTCACACATACAATATATACATACAATATATATATATAGCAATAAACTCACACATACAATATATATATAGCAATAAACTCACACATACATACACACACAAAATCTGCTTTATGACCAATTAATAAATCTTTTTTTTAAGTTCTATTAACTTATTTTTTTCTACAAGAACTGAAATTAGACTTCCATTTAGAATATGGTGTGTAGTAGTCAGGGCTATTTTTCAGCAGGCTCCAGCAGGAACTGAGGCCCTTATTCTAGTTCACTCTTTCTGACAAAATATTTCTTAGGTGGACAAAACCATGTGCACTGCAGGTGAGGCAGGTGTAAAACCCCACCCAAATCTAATTATCTCTGCACAAGTAACACCTGCCTCACCTGCAGTGCACATGGTTTTGTCCATCTAAGAAATATTTCGTCAGAAAGAGTGAACTAGAATAAGGGCCTCAGTTCCTGCTGGAGCCTATTGAAAAATAGCCCTGGTAGTAGTATGGCTGCAGATGGAATGATAATTCATGGTTATGTAACAGACACTGGCCTAAGATTATCTGGCCACCAATAAAAGTGGGTGTTGTATTGCTGTAAATGAGACCTGCATAGTGCTGTCCAATTACAGGTCTGACAATAGGGTTTGAGCAAACATGACAGTTGGCCATTCCTTATAGTACAAGTTCCAGGGGTGGTTGAGCCCAGGCTCAGCGACAGGAGGAGTCACGGGGATCAGTTGTGACGGGCCTCAGCGATCTTAGGGGCCCCAGAGCATATTTTGCGCCGCCAGCCACTCGGTCGCTGTTGTTTACTGCACTTCTCTCCTCTGGTGCTCAAGGACAGTCACTGCATGGAGAGAGGCAGTGACTGTCCGGGAGCTGCAGAGGAGAGAAGTGCAGTGGCGAGGGTCACACAGAGATCTGCTTCAGCGCCGCGGAGTGCAGCGAGTGGGTAAGATGGCAAGGGGGTAATGGCAGCAGCAGGGAGATGCGGCTGCTAAGGGCTCTCCAATGCCCGCCACTTCCCCTGCACTGAGATGCGGCCACCGGCGCCTACACACAATAGGGGGAGGTACCTTGTGCCACATGGATCGGCATGACGGTGTCCTGCCAGCAGCTTCACCTCCCGAGTCCTGCATCTTCACTCGCAATGAACAAGATGGACTGCTGTCAGCCGTCAGACCCCAGCAGAGAGAGCGGGTCAGTTACAGCATATCCATTTCTATTGAGTATGTTTTTAAACTGGGCTTCCTCTTCCCACCCATGTCCTCTATCCTTGGCACAGGCCTAAGCCTGTCACCCCACACTCCTTGTCCCCACTCATCCTGTCACCCCACACATCCATTGCTTCACCTGCCATCTTGCTCACAGCTTGTCACCACACACTCCTTATCCCCACTCATCCCATCAACCCACACATGCCACCCCACCTTCTTGCTCACAGCCTGTCACCCCGTGCTCCTTATCCCCACTCATCCTGGACACCCCACACACGCTACCCCCCAACTTCCTGCTCACAGCCTGTCACCCCATGCTCCTTATCCCCACAAATGCTACCCCACTTTCCTGATCACAGCCTATCACCCCACACTCTTGTCCCCACTCATCCTGTCACCCCAGACACGCTTCCCCCACCTTCTTGCTCACAGCCGTCACCACACGCATCCTTTTACCGGGAGATGACGGCTCACAGGGGTGCAGTGTCGCGGGGCAGTGAGGATATTTGTGGAGGTAGGGGGGGCTCCGGAGATATAAGTGTATGGGGCCCCAAGATTTCTATTGCCGGCCCTGGGTGAGCCATGCAATCACACATGCTCTGACTCCTGCTGCCAGTGGCCACCAAACAGGGAGCAGCACATGGCCACTGCAGGGTTGCAGACTTGTGAAGGCCACATAAACCGGTAGCATCTAGCCACTGCCAGTCCTAACCTTGGGCCCCAGCACTGGACATTCAAGGTGGCTCTGTGCACAAGCCATGACATCATAGGTTGTACATGTACTTGTCCTGCCTGCACTTGACGGAGGCTGCACTGATGCGGTCCACAGAGGAATGCATGGGAGGGGGGGGGGGTTGTTTTTGTTGTTTTTTTACTGTGGGGGCCAATGTGTTTTTTATATGTACAGCCCCTGCTCACTAACCTGGTAAAGTGCTGGTAATATGAGGGGTGGGGTAGCTGGTGCAATGTGCAAAACTGTAGTAGACGATCATCTTGTGCCATAAGGCCACACCCCTTTTCATGAATTCATGCCCCTTTGTTAGACATATCCAATGTTTCCGTCCCCTGCTTCTGAAAATGTTTAATGTATCAAGGGTGCATTTTGACTGTTTGCACTGGGAGCCATATTGTCTAGAAACTGCCCTGATTCCATTAATAGGGAAACGCTATCATATTTACAATACAAATGCATTTGGTCAATTTTACTTTAACAATTTAGTGTTTGTTCTTCTGGCCTGTTTTAGATGGAGACAACTGAGGACAGACCTCTACCTTGCATTTAGCTCTGAGATTTTGTGATCTAGGAGTTAATTGGGTAATTATTACACAATGACTGCGGTCATATGCGAGAGCTAGTTGATGTGATTGTCAGATACTTAAAGATATTCACGAATCCAGTAGCTGTTTCATGTTGGCCAGCACTTAGGGGGTTATTGTGGTTCAATCCTTCTGGCAAATTCCTTCTTAGATTGACAAAACCATGTGCACTGCTGGTGTGGTAGATGTTACTTGTGCAGAGAGAGTTAGATTTGGGTGGGGTTTTACTTCAAAGTGAGAACTATATTGCAGTGTAAAAATAAAGCAGTCAGTATTTTACCTGCACAGAAACTAAATAACTCACCCAAATCTAATTCTCTCTGCACATTTTACATCTGCCCCCCCCCCCCTGCAGTGCACATGGTTTTGTCCATCTAAGAAGGAATTTGCCAGAAGGAGTGAACCAGAATAACCCCCTTTATCTGGAAACGACCCAGACAAAAGAGGTTAGTACTTAGTTGTGCCAAACATTGAAAGATTATTATTTCTTCATTACAGTGCTTTTGGGGAGGGGAATTAATACAGTGAGCCTGACACCTACACATGATACAAAAGCTGCATACAACATTTACACATTACTAAACAATAGAAAATACAAAGGATATGACTTGACCACAATTTAATCATTTCTTTTTTCAATTAGCCAATGTCTGGGGTACTACAGTATTTCTAAAATACTAGGGGGCAATTCGATTAAACATGATGAACAAAATGTCTCTATCCCATTCAGGCAAAAGCCTGAAAGTTGCTAATTTTCCTCTCATTCTAATGTAATGTGCGCAGCTGGACATCACAGTGATATCAGGTGGCACATCGCGCAGAACAGATTTAGCCCTTAACGCATGCATTCCCAACCACGGTCCTAAAGGCACACCAACAGTGCAGGGTTTAGTGATATCCAGGCTTCAGCACAGATGGTTTAATCAGAATCACTCAGGTACTAATTAAGTCACCTGTTCTCAAGCCTGGATATCTACAAAACCTGCACTGTTGGTGTGCCTTGAGGACCGTGGTTGGGAATGCCTGCCTTAATGTATGTTTTTATATTCTTCCTATCACAAAATATAGTCTAGACATGAAATAATTTATTGGACTGTGTATTTTTAGAAACACAATTGATCTTAATACATACAGTACAAGTGGATAATTTAATGTTTGCATGTTTTGTTAAAAACTTAAAATATAGCACTATATATAGTTACTCACCGCTCTTGTTTCATAAAGTATCAGCTTCTGAATACCACTTATAAGAGAAGCAGCAGGAGGCATTGTGGGGATATGTTCAACTCTAAGGACATAGATGTGGTTTATCTAAAATACAAAACAAAACAATAACATTTAAGTTTGAAACTGCTCAACCCAAAGTGACAATTAAAAAGAGCAGACTTAAGGCCCATACACACTTGGCAACTGAGCTGAAAGTCGATCAAAACAGCAGGTTTGAGCAGCTTTCAGCTCAAAGCCGCCCAGTGTGTATGCCCCGGGGATGAGCGCTGTTGCGCGCTCCCGCATCATCGCCGGGAAAGCTGCTCATCTGCTGGTTATGAGCGGCTTTGCATAGCGTGTATAGCGTGTATGCACTGAGCGGCTTTCCCCCCCAGCGATGAATGCGATCATCACTGTCCATACACGCTGGACATAGTTGCCCAGTGTGTATGGACCTTAATAGAGACGGGTTTGTACTCTGAACAGATATTGCTTTATTACACAGCATGCAAAAGCAAATAAATTATGTGGACAACCAGCCTTACAATTTATTAATTAATAACAATTTCTATATAGCACAGCAAATTCTATTGCACTTTACAATTAGAAACAGTGATAATACAAAACTAGGTAATAACAGTAGGACGGCCCTGCTCGCAAGCATACAATCTATAGAGATACACAAGAATAGGTTTTATCTATTGCATAGTGAGCAAAGAAAAAGTAAATAAGAGCTAATAACAGAGTACATTTCAATGGATTTACTAATCCAGCTGCTAACTTAATGGGATCACCAATCCCGATAAAGCAAAGGCTAAAGAGAGAATAAAAAGAAAGCGCTCGGATTTTAGGTAGAAATTAGACTAAAGCTGGGTACACATATATACAATTGTCGGGCCGTTCTTCCGTTCTGGGTCAGACAGCCGTACGAGCGATAAACGGCAAAAAACTGTCTTGACCGTCCATACTCGGTCGGTCGACGGTTCTTTGCTGTTTAATTTTCATCCGACAGGACGGCCCCATATCGGTACAAAAGTGCAGTGTGTACGCACGTTCGACCGATATGCTGCCGTCCTTGCGACTATACTGCCAAAGCTGGAACTCCCATGTGGGCGCTCCATAGCTGCATCATCTCTGGCAGGGCGACTAAAAAAAAAAAAATGGCGTGGGGTCCCCCCCACAGCCGTAACCAGCACCAGGCTGAAAGAGCCGGGGCTGGTATTGAGAAAAAAAAAAAAAAAAAAAATCAGGAAACCCGACAAATAGGGCTTCGCTGATTTTTTAAAACCAGCCCCAGGCTCCAGGTCCGAGGCTGTTTCCCAAAATACAGGGGACAAAATGACCAGGGGTCCCCCGTATTTTAAGAACCAGCCCCAGGCCAAACCAGCCAGCAGGGTAATGCCACAGCCAGGGGACACTTATTATATAAGGTCCCACGGCCAAAGCATTCAGCCCTCTGACCGGTCAGCCTGGCCAGGGGTCCTGGGGAAGTGGGGACCCCCCCCAATAAAGGGGTCCCCCCCCTCCAGGACTTACCTGACCAGGCTGAAGCCTGAAGCCTGGTGCTGTCCCCGGTGGCCCTGTGCGGTGGCCACCGGGCTGATTCAGTGTAAAAAAATAGAATTAAAAATTATTGTCTTTTCCTGTGGAACTATGAGTCCCAGCAAGCCTCCCCTGCATGCTGGGACTTGGAGAACCACAAGTCCCAGCATGCGGGGCATTAAAGGGCCCGCTGGCACTTGTAGTTCCACAGAAAAAAAATGATAAATAAATACACACTGACACATTAGAAAAATAAAAGTTTAATACATACATTACACAAACACACTGATACTTACCTATCTTGAGCCAGTCGGTAGGTCCCAGGGTCCGAGATATAATGCAGAAGATTTAGTTAAAGAGATGCCTATATATTTAAGCTTAGTATGTTGCCATATACAGTAAATGGGTAAGAAGATTGTGAGAGATGAAGATCCTGCAAAGGCACATGTAGATCTAAGATCTAAGTTTTATCAGCATTAAGGTTATAGTTAGATAGTTGGCTATAGGCATGAACCTCCTCAAATAAATGCTGCAAGGAAATGCCTGGGTCAGTTGAAGTTAAAATGACATCATTGGCATATAACGCTATTTTGTACTCAAAATTCTCACCAAAATTCCCGAGATGTTGGTGTTTAGTCTAATTCAGTGGCTCTATCCCCAGGGCGAAAAGTAGAGGAGAGAGTGGGCAGCCCTGATGGGTGCCATTCCTAATAGGCAGGGAGAGTGAGGAAAGACCGGATAGAAGCACAAGGGTTTTGATAGTGAGGTGACGGCATTATAAAAAAGCACCATGCACTCCTATATGTTTTTAGGGTTTTTGGGATGAAGGGCCAAGCTACTTTATCGAACACTTTTCCACATTGAGAGCCACCACATGGGTCGAGAGGGATTTTTAATGAGTAAGGTGAATAATATTCATAAGCCGCCTAGTATTATTCACAGCTTGTCGATTAGGAATAAATACAACTTGATCTGGGTGTATTAATGCTGGTAATACACCTCTCCCGCCGCTCTAATTCTGCCACTTCCCTTCAACAAAATCTGCACTGGCTTCCATTCCCCTACAGAATCCTCTTCAAACACCTCACACTCACATACAGGGCCATCTCTAAATCCATTGCTCCATATATCTCTAACCTCATCTCCATTCATACACCTTCCCGCCCTCTACGGTCGGCTGACGACTGTCGTCTCTCCTCCACCCTGATCACTGCTTCCCATACTAGAGTACAGGACTTTCCCGTGCTGCACCCCTTCAGTGGAACGCACTCCCTCGCTCCATTAGACTCTCCCCGACCTTGCAAAGCTTCAAACGGGCACTGAAAACTCACCTATTCATCAAAGCGTACCCTTCCACTGCATAAACCAGATGGTTCTCCGACCCCTTGCCTGTTTACATCCTGCTATCTAACCACCACCCACTTGCACCTCTTGTAATCTGTCTGTCTCCCCTTCCTACTAGATTGTAATCTCCTCCGAGTAGGGCCCTCTTCCCTCCTGTTGTCAAAGCCCTCTTCTCTTCACATGTCACTCACAACTCTCCTATACTCCAACACTCAGTGACCATCTTTGTCCGCATACTCCTCTCCATCATTGGCATCTAGCCACTACTTATATCCAAGCTGTAATGTGTATTGAACTGTGGCGCTCTTTATTTGTACTGTATTTTTGTTATTTATTCAATTTTATGCCAAGCTTTGTCTCCCTGTATTGTTCCTTTGTACGGTGCTGCGAAACACTTGTGGCGCCTTATAAATAAAATTATAATAATAATAATAAATATAGAGCAAGTCTATTGGCAAGGATTTTGGAAAACAGCTCTGTATTTAACAGTAAAATGGGGCTGTAATTCTTTATTTCTAGCGGATCCCGGACAGGTTTAATGATGACTATAATATTGGCCCTGGTGGTGGCAGCATCCAGCTAGCCCTCTTTTTAAAGGGAGATAAAAAGTGAGTGAAACATGAGGGGAAAATAATCAATTTTTAAAATATAATAAATAGCAGTAATGCCATCTGGACCAGGGGCGGAAGAATGGCGGAGCTGTTAAATAGTGGTGAGAATTTCTTCTCTAGAAATGGGAGCATTAAGTATCTCTACATCTGACTTGGAAAGCTTCGGCAAGTGGCATGAGGATAAGTAGTGTTGAATGTTGGAGGTAATATGTGGTTCATCAGTGGGAGCTGGAGGAAGATTGTATAAGGACTTATAATAGTCATGAAACTGTGAAGCCATCCCCTTAGGGTCACAAGTTGTGGATCCCTCAGAGCATTTCAGAGTAAGTATTTGGTTTTGCATACGCTTTGCAAAACGATGAACTAACAAAGTATCAGCTTTATCTGATTTTTCATAGAACTTCTGATGGACCCACAAGAGTGATTTGGATGTTTTTTTAGTAAGGATCTGTGAGAGCTGTCATTTAAAATGACAGGAACTTAGAATAAAGCAGCTTTTTGGGGGGATCAAAAGGTTTCTTTCCATGTGATGTCTGTAGTTTGTGTAAAACATACAAAAGTAGAGAAACTAAAACAACCCAGTATAAGTGTAACCAAACCGATAGGGTTTATGAAATTGTTGACTATTAATGTGCAATTCGAAATATTGTATTTACATGTTGAAGTGGACATGGCAAACAATGGTCCTTATTCTGGTTCACTCTGAGGGAAAATCCTTCTCAAGTGGACAAAACCATGTGCACTGCAGGTGGGGCATATTTAACATGTGCAGAGAGATTTCGATTTTAGTTATTTTGTTTCTGTGCAGGGAAAATACTGACTGCTTTATTTCTACACTGCAATATAGATCTCACTTTGAAGAAAAACCCCACCCAAATCGAATTCTATCTGCATATGTTATATCTGCCCAACCTGCAGTGCACATGGTTTTGTCCATTTGAGAAGCAATTTGCCTCTGAGAGTGAACCAGAATAAGGCCCAATATGTGAGAAGAATGACCGCCATTCTAAAAATCAAGCTTACTTAGCATGTGAGAAATATAAAGATAGGCCTGGAAACTCATAATGTGATGATGCACCTTAAAAAAAAACAGGAGTGTGTACCTAGCAGCAGTCTTGGGGCACAGGTGTCTTACTACATTTTCTTGTTTCATAGTTAAGATTTAAATACACAGCACAATTAAGTCTGGTTGAAGAAAGGGGTGCAATACCACTCAGGGGTATAATTATTACGGGTTTTTAGAACTGGAGATAGGTAATACTATGGGAGCTCATATTACATAGCAAACAATAAGATATTGGGTACTTATGTAGTACCAGGACGCCCACTAAGCACTTTGCTTAGTGGGCTATTCTGCTTAAGGAAATCGCATTGCATTGCATGTTCTGTTTTAGTGCCATGCGATGCGAGCTTCCTAAGAAATTTATTCACTGCTCTCTCACCCCGGGCTTATCGCATCGCATGCCATTGCACCGGAAGCAAAATCGCATGCGATTTTATATGGTGCGATGCCATTAACTTTACTACACTGCAATAACATGCAATGTGATTTTAATGCAACACACACACACCCCCCCCCCCCCCACTATCCATGCCACCCCGAAGCACGGCGAGCGGAGCGGTGGAACGTGTCCTCCCGACCTTTTCATACCCCCACTATACACGTCGGCGTGGAGTCGATTGCATATAGTGTGGCGAGCGCAGCGAGCCACCGAACCCGAAGCGTGGCGAGCCCCGCGGATTACTTTACATGTTTTCCGCTGCACTCACCACGCTTCAGGCTCGGCGGCTTGCTGCGCTCGCCACACTAAATAACATCAGCTCCACACCGACGTGGATAGTGAGGGTATGAAAAGGTCGGGAGGACACGTTCCGCCGCCGCTCGCCACGCTTCGGGGTGGCGTGGATAGTGGCCGGGTGCATTAAAATCACATTGCATGTGGATAGTGGGGGCATGAAAAGGTCAGGAGAACGCGTTCCGCTGTGTCACTCATCAAGCTGTTATATTGCACAGTGGTTTTGATGGACATGTGCAGTTCCCATTCACAGTACAGCACACTGGTCATCTCCTCCGCCCAGGAGTATATAAACCTCACAAGGGTGACAAAGGGTCCACCTGCAGTGCACATGGGTTTTGCCCATTTTTAAAACAAATTTGTACTGCGATCAGATCTGAATAAGGGCCTTTGTCCCTAGAAGTATGATGAATTGTATGCTTTATATCAGACATTATACACACTATACATACATCTTTATTTGTTCATGTGAGTTATAGATGAGAGCATTTAATTTTTCTGCTATAGAAAAGAAACTCTCAGTCATTAAATGTGACTCTCTCCTGACATCTATAGATAAATGAAAGGTATTGTACTGCTTTCTAGTCAAACATTAAATTTGTAAGCAAATTTGTAAACACAGAAGATTGTACTGCTAATTACAGATTTCAGCAATATGATGTTTGACTAATTATGTAAAATACATGCAAAAACAGACATGGGGATTATTTGCAAGCATACATCCACCAAGGATAGTTTCTAGAAGATAGAGGGATCAAGAAGGGAGGTCCCAGCACTTCAACATTCAGTGTCAAGGTACATGAGTCATTTTACCAAATAAAAGGTGGGAAACAATAAAAGTATAGTGTACATCATACTACATTTTAGGTATCAGGGTTATAGGGATGTTTCGCAGCTATATGTAGCCCAAAACTTAATGTTTTGATGCTATAAAAAAATACAGCCACGTTCCTTTTTTTTTTTTTTTTTTGGTAAAACCTCGTTTTAATCCTTACAGCAGTGGTTCCCAAACTTTTTTGAATCACGGCACCCTAGAGCATCAAAACATTTTCAAGGCGCCCCTAGGCCAAATGCTTCTTATCGATAAATTCAGAAAAAAATATTAAATGAAATGCATTGTGTCTATATGTCACAGTTATCTGGTGAGGGACAGGATTTGCTTCTGTTTGTCCACATATATTATGATTGGCAGCCACCAGCACTGGTTTTGCCTGTTACATTGACCATTTATAATATGAATTGGTCCTGGTCCACCAAACGAAGGCACCCCTGCAAGTGTCTTGAGGCACCCCAGGGTGCCTAGGCACACGGTTTGGGAACCACTGCCTTACAGTCTTAGAAGCAAAAGATATAAATCACCCATGTAGGTCCTCTTCAATTTTAATTGTATGCGACTATTTAATAGGACTATGAGCGCTAGTTAACATACAGAATTTATTCCGTAATCAAATCATGGCATTAGAATGTCAAACAATAAAGATTTTTTTTTAAAAAGGCCCGAAGATGCGGATCTGCTTCAAACGGGCACTGAAAACTCACCTATTCATCAAAGCGTACCTTTCCACTGCATAAACTAGCTGGTTCTCCGACCCCTTGCCTGTTTACATCCTGCTATCTAGCCACCACTCACTTGCTTGCACCTCTTGTAATCTGTCTGTCTCCCCTTCCTACTAGATTGTAAGCTCCTCCGAGCAGGGCCCTCTTCCCTCCTGTTGTTGAAGCCCTCTTCTCTTCACATTTCACTCACAGCTCTCCTATACTCAAACACTCAGTGACCATCTTCATCCGCATACTCATCTCCATCATTGGCCTCAAGCCTCTTATAGTATGTTGATTGAGTCCTCACTACTTATATTTAAGCTGTAATGTGTATTGAACTGTGGTGCTCTTTATTTGTACTCTATTTTTGTTATTTATTCTATGTTATGCCAAGTGTTGTCTCCCTGTACTGTTCATTTGTAAGGCGCTGCGAAACACTTGTGGCACCTTGTAAATAAAATTATAATAATAATAATAATCATCATCTGCTGCATTGGTGTGCTACCCTATAAGGAGCAGGGTTCAGCCTCCAGGACCGATGACTGTCATGGACCACCAACCACTGACAGCACAAGGGTTACCATTCGTCTAGGTTTCGACTGTACAAGCTGACCAGAATGTTAGCAATCCACGATAGGTACTGTCCACAAATCATTTACAGATAGGCCACCACCTTCCTGCCTACTATCCTCAAACTGCGAAACCTAGTAATAGTATGAGATCATCCATTTTGTTTTGTTTATCGCCTGCTTACTGTGAAAAAAAATAAAATTTTTATGAACTTTATCTCGAGTTTACACACCTTTAAATAAGGCAAAAGGGAAGGTGCCCACACACATTGCGATTCTTGGGTCCTTTTGAACTTTTTAGTTCAAAATGCATCCTGCGTAGTTCACATCGCACATCGCAATCTGATTCACTTGCAATCCCATCCCAATGTTTGTGGGACTGCGTATGCACATGGTCTTTTATGCACATGCTCAGTTCCCCTTTGCAAATAGCTTTGGCAACTTGCATAGTCACCAAGCCCTTTGTAAACATCGGGTTGGGGCAGACGTCGGCGTCCCCATGAAACCGCTGGGCGCTCCCATGGCTATGCAGGTGGGACAATGTCTGCCGAGGGAAGGTGGCTGATGTCACAGGATGCCAGCTTACCGAATAAACCAGAATGACCCACTGTGTTTATTTTGGCTTGTGATGCGATGCACACTCCGCCGTAGTTCATATCCCAAACCACTACTTTATGTACTAGATCGCATCTAGGTTTAGCTCAAATTGCATGCTGTTGTAGCATATTGCATGCGATTTGAACTAGATTTATTTATTTTATTTATTAGCAGTTTCTTATATAGCGCACACAGATTCCGCAGCACTTTACAGAGTATATTTGACCATTAACATCAGTCCCTGCCCCTGTGGAGCTTACAATATATATTCCCTACCACATGTACACGCACACAGACATTCTAGGGTTAATTTTGTTGGGAACCAATTAGCCTACCAGTATATTTTTGGATTGTGGGAGGAAACCGGAGTACCCGGAGGAAACCCACGCAAGTACGGGGAGAATATACAAACTCTGCACAGTTAGGGCCATGGTGGGTATTGAACCCATGACCTCAGTGCTGAGGCGGTAATGCTAACCATTACTCCATCCGTACTGCCCTTGATGTGATCTAGTACAAAACATCGGTACTTGTTTCCTAGCACGGCCACAACGATTAGGATCTCGGGCATCGCAGGTAAAAAAATCGCGTCGGTCGCATCGCATGCGGCCAAAAAAATTGCATGCGATGCGACCGACGCGATGCCCGCGATTTCCCATAGGGAACAATGGAAAATGCCTCAATTTACCCAAATCAACATAGGGAACAATGTTAAATGGCCCA
This sequence comes from Crinia signifera, assembly GCF_055691185.1. NCBI lineage: Eukaryota > Metazoa > Chordata > Amphibia > Anura > Myobatrachidae > Crinia > Crinia signifera. The sequence goes on from NC_139219.1 coordinate 168,764,853, forward strand.
GAGACCCCAAAAAACCCCCCTGAACAGTGAAATGGCCTCCCAAAAACAGTTAACGCCACCCCACGATCAACGTGAACCCGAAGCGTGGCGAGCGGCGGCGGTACGCGTCCTCCGACCTTTTCATACCCCCACTATCCACGTCGGCGTGGAGTTGAGAATAGAAAGTGTAGCAAGCGCAGCGAGCCACCGAGCCCGAAGCGTGGCGAGCCCCACGAGGTATCCGCGTCCCCTCGTGGGCTTCACAGGTATCCGCGTCCCCTCACGGTTTTCACCTGCAATGTGAAAGGTCTCAAGGCTCAGACCCGTTTTAAAGTCCCATTTAAGAATACCGTGTCATTACCCATTTCTGCAATGTGAAAGCAGTATTAAATAGTTTTTAGAGTGTATTATACAAGCAGTATATATATATAAATATGGTAGGCAAAAAAAACAACAACAATATACTTGATTAACAAATATATGCATTTTACGCAATGCTCCCTCTTTATAAAGCCAGCTTAAAGCTTGGCACTAGAGCGAAGAGCTAAGCTGTGCATCTGCCAAGAACCAATTCATGCAGTCCCTAGTACTTCAATCGCTGCACACAACGTTCTAACATAAGAAGCTGTTTGCCGACACCAGAGGATGACTTCCAAGTCACATGAATATTTGTATGTCTCCCTGTAGCAAGGAAAGCCTCTGGGGCCAATTAGAGAGATCTCTCCATTGGAAGAAAAGCTTGAACTAAAGTGTACATAAAATGAAACAGCTTTAAAAGTTAGAAATAAAAGAAACAATGTATAACTTTATCTACAAAATAATCATCAGTTAATAGGATATTTACAAGTATACTACCACAAGAAAGCCCTATCTACTGCATAGAAATTTTATATAAAAATAGCCCCATTGCAACAATTAAAAGACGCCATTTACAGATGCTTTGTACAACTCTCCGCAGCAGATGTCATAGGCCCTTATGCTGGTTGACTCACATAGCTGCAAATTAAGCATCCTTTCGAGTCCTCCAGATGGATGGATGTTTAGCATAAACATCCATTCGCAGCCTAGAGTGCAGGGTAGAAATCATTCGAAGTCGGATGATTTCTCCAGAACTCGCAGATCTGAGACACCCCCATATTTTTACCTACAGTAGTACTCTAATTCACATTATGGGCCTGATTTTGGTTGACTCGCAAAAGCAAATGCAAAAGCAGATGTAACATGCAGAGAGAGTTAGATTTGGGTGGGGTTTGTACTTCAAACTAATATCTATATTGCAGTGTAAAAATCAAACCGCCAAAATATTTACTATGCACAGAAACAAAATAACTCACCCAAATCTAATTCTCTTTGCACATGTTACATCAGCCCCACCTGCAGTGCACATGGTTTTGTCCATTAGAGAGAGAATTTGCTTTTGCGAGTGAACCAGAATCAGACCCTATAAGGGGAAGTCAACTGACCGCAGGTGATTTAAAAAAAAAAAAAAAAAAACAGAGAAATCAGTGTTTGTTTTTTTCTTGCACCTCCAGAGTATGTCCGATTTTTCGGGACTATGTAAAAACCGGACCGGACTAGACTCCGGACAGGACATCAAAATCAGCAGTCCGGAGCTTATAGGGTCCGGTCCGGGGAGTGTCCTGTTCGGGAGGTGTCTTGTCCGGGGGGGTCCCTGTGTTAGCTATCATCAGGGACATGGGGAAGGGGAGATTACAGCCTCCCCCTGTGGTCCGGACCGTCCGGTTTTTGTAACATGCCCGGACCATACAGGGAGACTTTATTCTACCCCTCCTCCTCTACCTGGTGACAGGTGTCACAGGCAGAACCCTCAGACAGGACACCCCCGGACAGGACATCCCCCGGACCGGACGCTACAAGCTCCAAAATGCAGAGTTTGATGTCTGGTCCGGCGGTCCGGGGGTTTTGTCCTGGTCCGGTTTTTACCCATACCCCGATTTTTCTCCTCAAAAATGTTAAATTTTATGAAAAATCACCAGGACTTGCTAAGACCCTTCCCCCCATCATGAGGGATAATTAAGCAAATGGAAGTTTCCAATGAACTGGAGCTGGGTACACACCTACAGAATTATCGGTCCAATCTGTATAGTTGGAGAAAAAAACCTGGAAATGTTTTGGAAAAAAGAAACTCAACCATTCACTCCCAACACCAGGAAAATGGTCAAAAATAATGAAAAAATTGTTCATAGAAATTTCTTAGATCACTAGATTAACCAATTTGTCTGAATTTAATATTTTTCCTTTTTTTTCCCAGTGTTTGGGAGCAAATGTTTGATATGAGCCCATATATTACCAGATTTTTGTTTCCACCAGTTGGGTTGGGCAGATAAATCGGTACTTGTGTAGTTTCACGGCGCCAGCATGGCGCCGTGCGTCTGAGTCCCCTTGCGGGGCTCGCTTCGCTCGCCCATGCTGCGGGCTAAAATCAACTCCATGCCAACATGGATAGTGGGGGTATGAACTATCCACATTGGCATGGAGTTAAGTTACTTTATTTTAGATAGTTTGGCGAGCGTACCCAACCCGGAAGTAGCATGGCGCCATGATGGCGCCGTGCAACTACACAAGAACCGATAAATCTTTAGCTGTGTATCCAGCACTAGTCTGTAATTGATCACCTTCAAAGTGTGTAAGTGTGTCTGTCTCAACTCCGAGCCTTCCAGCAGGCCCCACCCCAGTATAAAAAACATCTGAAAACCATGCAACCATTTTTTAAAGAAATTGAATACCGCAAGTATTGGGAACATCCATACCTATGGTAATCCAAAACTGGGTGCCAGGTCCGCAAGAATCTTTACCTTGCACCCAAATGACTTCCCCACCATTTCAAACTGTAGGTCTGCCAGTACATATTATGCCACACTATTCTCTCAAATGACATTATGACAGTGTCCTCCAGTTCATATTTTGCAACAATACAGTGCCCTCTGTTCATATTATGCAACATTATAGTGGCTCCAGCTAATATTGTGCCACAGTGCTGTGTACTCCTCTTAATATTATGCCACATTAAAATGAGCATAACAGATTACATTATATTCCCCTCCATTTCAGAATATGACATATGACGGATTGGGATCATTTGGTCTACAGCATTATGGTCGACAGTCATTAGGTTGACATGGTAAAAGGTCAACATGGGTCTAGGTTGTTTTTTTTTACCTGAATGTCAACATGGACACAATTTAAAGTGCACCGCATCCGCTCGCAATGCGTCGGGCACGGTGCCTTGCTACGCTTGGCTCATTATTTTATTCTCCCACCACGCCCTAGTGGATGGTACATGTTGGCTCAAAAAACAGGAAAAAACTCAATGTCGACCTTTCCCATGTCGACATAGACACATGTTGACCATAATGCTGTAGACCAAATGACCGCATCCCCATATGACAGTGCACCTTACCATTCTAACATCCACCACACAGAAAATGGAATGTAATCCAGTATCCAGATGGCTATAAAGACATCTATATCTAAGTCAACATGCAATAGGTTGCCATGCAAAATGTTGACATGGCAATGGATGACACATGAAAAGGTTGACATTAGTTTTTCATGATTTCTGGACTTTTTCCTGCTTTACGATCCACATGAACTTGGAACATTTGTAAACTGTAAAGTTTGTCGACACAGGCTCGTGCTGACATGGACACAAAAAAACATAAAACCCACAGGTCAGCCTTTCCACGTGTCGACCTATTGCTTGTGTCAACCTTTTGTCAATGTAAAAAATTTAGAATTATACCGCAGAATCCATAAATTAAGAATTAAGCATCACCAGCTGAATGCTGGGCATATAGTAATTCCTCCTCACAGAAAAGGAAATCAGACAGAGCTAGCACTGGATTGCTCAGTACAGACATGTGGCACTGCAGCTGCGAACGGTGGGCAGAGGGGCAGAGCAGCAGAGACTCCGATGGCTTTTAGTTGATTTTGACACAATTTGACTCTGTATAAGGCACACCGCCCCTGAGACCGGACCCCTGGCAGGCGCAGATAAGCCTGCTGCTGGCGGGGGCGGGGGGGACCCACATACCTGAGACAGGCGCTTGCCGTCAGCAGTCAGACCGTTGCCCAGGCGGTAGCACTAGCACGGAACCGGTACTGCTCAGTCAGTGTGGGCAGATGGCATAGGTTCCGGATTTGGTGAAAGGGCATCACGTGCTGGACGGAAGCCTGTGGGGGTAAAAAAAAACAACGCGAGCTGCTGCGCTCTTTATTTTGTTGTCATGTTTCGAAAACAGAGAAAAACGTTTCCATGGTCTGTGACTGCCAGGGACTTAGAAATCCACCATATATACAGCAGCAGGCAGTGTGTGATGCGTCCTAGGCCATGCGTGCTGCTGATTGAATATGCGGGTTACCAGTCATTTACACTAATTGATACATCTCCGCAAGTGTGACAGCTGTAGCGCCGCTGTATACCGCACACAGCCACGCCACCCCTATCAGCCGAGACTGGAGGCTGCTGCTTCTCTGACAGGGACGGGGCACGTGATGCCGGGCTAGTTGTTTTGGAGAGGGCGTGGCTGTAGCCATGGTGATGCACAGGCTGTACATACACAAATCACTGCAGGTCACACAGCGGAGACTGAGGGTGAGTATGCGGTGCCTACCCCACTACCCGTATTACTCAGTGGCACACTAGCCCTCACACCCGGGGGGGGGGCTCTTTACTTATTGCCGTCACGTCATTACCAATGGGTCATCATCAATGTTTTAAGACTCAAACATTGGTAAACGTATTTGCCTCAGAAGAAAAGATAGTGCATTCCAAGTTCCATTGATTAGCAAAATAATGGTTTTAAACTGAATTGCTACATTTTCAAATTGGGATACTGATGTAGAGAAGTTCTTCCCATTGGCTCCACTATGATAACAGTCCTTTTAAGTGAATGCAAACTGCAATGACAATCCAAGAATCGCCGGTTTGCTTTTTATGAGGTATTTTCAATTAATTTAATAACATTTGAGTTTTAAAACAGTTCTGTCCTCTTGGGAATGACATGACTGTAACAGTTTTTGAGTGCACCCCTGCAGAAATGAAATTATGGGCTGATGAATTAAGCCTGAGTCAGTGATAAAGTTGGAAGGTGATAATGCAGCAGGCAATCAGCTCTTAACTGTCAAGCTATAGTCTAGGTTTGAAAAATAAGAGTTATACCCCTTTGCAGGGCCGCCGACAGTGGGGCCTGGGGGTACTTGAGTCCCGGGCCCCACAGAGGGTAGGGTCCGGGCAACTCTCCCCAGCAGCACATGGTCACAAGTCACTTATCCCCACCTGCCCCTTCACTGTCCGGCTGCTTGTGACCGTCAGCCGCCCGGCTCCGAGTTCACTTCGAGCCCGGCGGCCGCGGCGGCACATTGTGACTGTGCAGTCACATTCTCCTCCAGTGAAAAGCCAGCTGCCGGGACTCGGCAAAGGAAGCCCCAACCGGCGTGGCGTTATGTAACGACGTCACACCGCGCGTGACAACTGAAGAGCAGCGCAGCGTCAGGAGACTTGCTGCATGCTGCATCATATGGAGAGGAGCGAGGAGCTTCCAGCCACCCTGACCCCGGCCATAAGGTGAAAATTCATTAAAAGTGCCCGGCACCCACCAATGTGTTTTTTATTTGGGGGGGCGGGGGGGGGGGCGGTCTATCTGGCTATCCTGGGCCCCACAATATCTAGGGGCAGCCCTGCCCCTTTGACACCAGTAGGGTTGTTCCCGAAATCAACCCAGGGTCCTGACCGGTGTGAAAGGTAGGGGTACTCACCTGGGTTGCCGGTTCTCGGTGCCTGCTGTCAGACAGGGATCCAAACAGGCGGCAGGCATAGATGACAGGACAGGCGGCGTATGTAAATGATGCAGCTCTCTGGCGCCCTGACTGCAGCCGGTGAACTGTGTCATCTGCGCCTGCTGTCTGACCTGCCATCCTTGCCCGCCGCCTGTGTGGATCCCCGGCCTGCACAGAGGACCAGCAACCCTGGGTGAGTACTCTCCACCTCCTGCCCGCCTCCGCCACCATCCCGCTGCCTGCCCGCCTCCTCCCCACCTCCTGCCCACCTCCTCCCCATCTTCTTCCCACACCAGAAAATTCAGGGACTTTTCTGGTGTGAAAGGGGCCAATCCAGGAATACCCCGGCATGATCCCTGGGCCATATTTCCTGGTGGGTCCCTGCATTTTCTGGTGTGAAAGGAGTATACAGTAAGAGGGTGATTGGCTGCTGCATTATCTCCTTCCACTTTATCACTTCTCGAAGCTTAACTCATCTGACCCAGTGCCCCTGAGGAGTGCATTTTTGCCATTCAAGGTACACCATGATGTTGCACAATTATAATAAATTATAAAATTGATTTCAGGCACAGTGGTTTTGATTTAAGATATAGGGGTGTATTTAATTCTGTGCCGGATTTTTTGACAGCCAAAAAAGTAACTTTTATTAAATAGTTTGAATGTATATTTGAACCAATTCAATGACCGTGTTTAGGTCAAATATACATTCAACCTATTCAATTAAAGTGACGATTTTTCTGTGTTACCTGTGCGATGGTAATTTGCACCCTTTACAAGCAATAGGATTCCTACACATATATTTATTTATTTGCAATTTCTTACATAGTGCAGCAAACTTTGTTGCCCTTTACAACTGTAGACAGTGATAGAACAAACTGGGTATAAACAAACAGACATGGAGGTAGGGGGGCCCTGCTGCAAGCTTACAGTCTACTCTAGATGCATGATAAAATGTAGATGAAAAATTAGAAACCACATATCATTTTTTTATGTTATTTCTTTTGTTTCTAAAATATACTGTAGTGTTCTTCATTCTAGCATCTTTGAAAACCCATGCAGTTCCTCTTCCCTGCCTGTGGTGTCGCTGTCTGCTGTGGTGTTTCTAGCACAGGTCTGGTTTGCATATCAGTGCTGATATACAGACCACACTGTGCTAGAAGCAGTATAGCAGCAGGCAGGGAAGAGGAACTGCATGGGTTTTCAAAGATAGCGGGTGCTAGAATGAACACTACATACTGTAAGTGTATCCACTCCTTTAATATAAGGAAATACATTGCTTTTTTTTAATGAAGGTTTAATTTCTGATGTTTACAAAACAATACTGTCACTTGGTATTTAGAAAAGAATACTAATAATAAATAAATAATTTAGTTTACATCCTTGTGTTACTTTTGTTTGCAGGACTGTGTAATGGCTCTGCAAGATAAGAGTCCTATCCTCCCACTTGCAGACACATTTGATGAAAATGAAGTTGAGAGAGATTTCCTCCTGTCTAAACCAACATGCTTCCTTATCGTTGGAAAACCAGTAAGGTCTCTTTTAATATTGCTGTTCCTTCTTATTAAAGTGAGCACTGCCACTGACTAAGAAAGTGTACTTTGTTTTCTTAAAATATAAGGTAGAAAGTGATTGGCTAGTACTACTATAATTTTATCCCTCTCCAAGCTTTGATAAATACCCCCGAATATACTGTATAGCAAAAGCAAAAACTTGGTCAATCACAGGCTGCCATACAGAAATAATAGTGAAATATAATTTGTCCATTAAGGTAGATCTGATGGCAATCTCTGGTATTATTGTGCTAATCTGTGAAGACTATTATAATTGCAAATTAGCTTTATATGAATGACATAGAAGTTCAAGAGAAATTAGCTTGCCTTACTTTAATTAATCTCTTTCCATGTCCCATAGCATAATGAATCATTTTATTTATCAAAGAAAAGGGTTTATTATGTAATAGTGTCTCTTTCATCTCCTCATTCTAACATACATTTTAATAGGGTCATTTACTTTATATGCCCTTCTTTCCTGTGCAGTTTACCTACCTTATTATTTCATAACATTATGAAATTAAATAATTATGTATTAACTGATATATTTTTTTCATAATTAGTGATATATAAACATTACAGTCTAGATCTTCTTTCTGCCTTATATGCCTAGTTCAATTATTTTTTTCAAAGCCATACAAAATTGAATGTGGTAATTTATTTAAGTAGAGAAAATCATGTTTAAAGTGTTTAAGTGTGTCATAACAAGACTATGTGAATTATGAGCATTATGATACTTTATTTAATTGCTATCTTTGTAGGGCACTGGAAAGGCAACACTAGGGAAGAAACTCTCCCAGGCATGGAATTGCATTTATATTGAAGGTAATGTATTAATTGTGGTGATGATCACAGGAATAAAATTTGAAAATAAGCCATTTGGAAAAATTAAAACAATGTCCGCATGATTTTTGTTACTGTAAAATAGATTTTTCCATCAATAATCAAGGATACCAGCTGTGATACAGCAAATACTTATTGTGAACTAAACATGGGGGGGGGGAATAGTAAAGTATTAGATAACCTAATCTACTTTATAAATAACTGCAAATTTTGCGGAGACACTAATTAAATAGTGTAGGTTGAAGAATGATGTTTATCATATGAGTTATTTAATGTGAACCAAGGATAAGGTATCTTTTACATTGAAGATGAATACAGAGTCTAACTTTAGAATGGTATTACTTGTATGTCAATGTTTTGGTACTGTGTGCATGTTCTAGAGTTGTCACCTTAGTATGCATGGTTTATGACAGCTGGACTGGACAATGGCCCTTATTCAGATCTGATTGCGGTACAAATTTGTTCTCAAAATGGGTAAAACCATGTGCCAGGTGGGGCAGATGTAACATGTGCAGAGAGAGTTAAATTTGAATGGGGTGTGTTGAAACTGAAATCTAAATTGCAGTGTAAAAATAATACAGCCAGTATTTACCCTGCACATAACCAAGATAACTCCCCCAAAATCTAACTCTCTTTGCACATGTTAAATCTGCCCCACCTGCAGTGCACATGGTTTTGCCCATTTTGAGAACAAATTTGTACTGCGATCAGATCTGAATAAGGGCCAATGGGCCTAATACTGCAGGGATCAATATTTAGAGAATTCACAATTCGGTCAATTATCAAATGACTGCACGTACTCGATGTTTGCTTTGTGCAGATTCATATTGCAAATAAATATCCGTACGCATAACAGTCGTAGTTTGATTGACAGGAAGCCAGCATTTAGGGGCGGAGAACATGGCATTTTGTTGGTGTGTCTGTAGCAACCAGCTGCTACATATAATTTTATAAAATGCACTTGATAAATGTTACGTGTAAGCTGATTGGTTGTCATGGCACTCTTCTCCACTAGCTCACTTCTCCACTCTTACCACTGTTTCATACATATACCCCTTAGTTACTGCATGGGACATCCATTGCTGCACTTGCCCATCATACCTAAATGTTTTAAATGTTACATACACTTTACATGAGAACACATCAGTCTCTGCATTATCATGAATACTAGCTATAAGGATGCTGGCCAAAATGTTTTGGTTTATTATTAACCCTTTGAGTGCCAACATTGCTGTGAGAGATCCTCAAAATATCCTTTAAAAATGCCAGCGTTGCTCACAGTGACTGTTCTTTTTTTTTGGGGTGCAATATTTAACTAAACATCAATTAATTGACTTGACTATATGTGTATTTACTTATACTAAAAGAACAGTCGCTGTGAGCGATTCTGGCATTTTTATCAGAAATTTTGAGGATCGCTCACAGCAATGTTGGCACTCAAAGGGTTAATATGGGATGTTACAGAACTGCGGTTTAAAAATATGTACCGTAGTTCTAGTCTGTGTTAAAAGTCATGTATAAAAATATATTGCATATAATGCCTTTATCTTGTCTTTTGATGCTTTTCTATCTAGTCAAAGAACTTATTAATGAACACATTCGAAGGCAAACAGAACAAGGCATTATGGTTAGTACAGTCTCTTTAATAAATGTATATTGGAAAAAATAAGACATGATTATGTGATACAAACTATACAGACTGAAATTAAAAGGAAGATAACCCAAAAATAACATTACCTTTATTTAAAGAAAGAGTAATAAACACATGAAACTCGATTCCTTGAGATGTGCTGGGAAACATTTGATACATACAGGTGGTGTGAGATGGATAGATTTCAGCATGGACACAAACATGTTTTTGCATATAGCGCATATGCAGAACTGAAGTCACGCATTTTTGCATATGGCCATCATATTATACCAGTTTATATGTTTATATGTATTAACAACAGATTAATACAAACCTCGGTTCAGGGACATTCAATCAAAAAAAAAAAAAAGACATCAGAAGATTACACCCAAGTGAAGCAGGAAACTGGAAGCACAGGTCAGCAAAGTGGTCATTGTCTAGCACAGACAGATAGTTGCTGATAATGATGGCCACTGGTACTGGAGGACCATGTATAGGAACTCATCAGGCACAAATCCTTACATGAGTATTGTATAATGTTATTATCTTTGTGTCAAATTACAGATTCAAGAACTCCTTTTCAGGGGTCAAAGTGTCCATGAGGAAATAATAGTCCAGCTGATTTTGGACAAGATAAATTCTGCAGAAGTTGCCCATCATGGTAATTTCTTCCTTTTATTGAAACTGATAATGTATTACTTAACATAAGTTGCTTATTATTGAGAATTACCAAAGTTCAGGACAACCACTACTACAATAGTAGTAGATGCTATAGAAGAAAGTAAGACAAATGTTTTGTTAAATACTGTATTTACTTCTGCCAGATACTGTTACAGAGGTGCCCTGACTGTCCGTATCTTAGTTTTGCTGCCTATTCAGTATGCAGCAACGTTCATGTATGCTGGGAATATATTCTAACATAATGTTGATTGTTCCAAATATTGCTTTCAATTTACACTTCTTTAGTAATCTGATGCTTGGACTTGAGCTTTGGCAACGATGATCCAGGATGTCCCAAGGTTAAGAATACATTGTCTCCTTTACCCTTTGAGTGTCAACATTGCTGTAGGAGATCCTCAAAATGTCAGCTAAAAATGCAATCATCGCTCACAGCGACTATTTTTATCAAATATAAATACAAACACAGCCAAGTTAATTAATACTCTTTTCACATCGCAAATGTTGTATTGCACCCGGGATTTGGTTCCATCCAGAGAGCGACCCGGCATTTGCGCTAAGTTGGGTCGCTGACGTCATATTGAGGGTGTGACAGAGCAGCGGCGCATCACTGGCAGGTGGGGAAGGAGGCGTGACCTGGGTCACTTGACCCAGGTTATCTGTTTGAATTGCCCAGAAACCCAGGTCCGATCTGGGTAAAACCCTTTTTTTAATCCAGGTCAGATGGGTTGCTGGACCTGGGATTTTTCAAAAGGCCCTTTCACAAGACACAGTGACCCGGGTCGACCCGGCAACAACCCGGGTCGGACCTGGATTATTTGTGCGGTGTAAAAGAGTATCAATGAAGTTCAGTTAAATATTGCACCCAAAAAAAGAACAATCGCTGTGAGCGGCGCTGGCATTTTTAGCAGATATCTCATAGCAACATTGGCACTCAAAGGGTTAAGAAAGGAGCCTTCATGTCTAAACAATTCTAAATTTACTAAGTAGCCAGCACTGAGACCACGTGACTTACTTGTGAGATGACTTCCTTGTGAGACTACACCCCTTTTATGGTGCACTGTCCCTTTTTTTTTTAAATGTGGGAGGGCACAAATGCATATTTTGCAGGAGGGCGCGAACGCTCTAGCACCAGCCCTGCTTGCAGCTTAACATGCTCTGCCCAGCTTCCGCAACTCATTGAACATGAACACTGTGTGTGACTCAGAATTAGGCCCAATATATTTAGGAAATTAGTGTTTGCAGAATGAGATTTCCTTTCCTTACCATTGCTGAACCATGATATAGGAGCATTCTATGTTTTTTATCAGTTGTTTTATACCTTTGCCATTATAGAGCTCAGAGGTTTTCCTATTTAATACCACATATTTGAAATCAAAAAGTCCTCCTGGGAGATTTCAATTCATTTCTTGCATCTTTTTTATCCCCAATTTAGGCTATGTGCTTTGTGGTCTGCCATCACTCTCTGAGGAGTACATAAAGATTCCAGAACAAATTGAGCTAATAAAAACCTTTAAATTAAAGCCGGATGTCATAATTAATATAAAGGTAAGAGTATGTATTAAAAAAATATATTGTTTCAAGAAACACATACTTTATGGTAAAGGCTTTCAAAATGGTCCAGCATATTGAAAACATAAATACTCTTAATTCTATAACCAAGGGCCTTATTTTGGTTCATTCTTTCTGACAAAATCCTTCTTAGATGGACAAAACCACTGCAGGGGGGGCAGATGTAACATGTGCAGAGAGAATTAGATTTGGGTGATTAATTTTGTTTCTGTGCAGGGAAAATACTGACTGCTTTATTTTTACACTGCAATATAGATCTCACTTTGAAGTAAAACCCCACCCAAATCTAATTCTCTCTGCACAAGTAACACCTGCCCCACCTGCAGTGCACATGGTTTTGCCCATCTAAGAAGGATTTTGTCAGAAAGAATGAACCAAAATAAGGCCCCAACAATTTATCTTTGACAAACATGGTGTTTGGATTATTGAACACAGTTTGCCCTAGTATTAGAAAGTCAGGGCAACTGTCAGATTGCTAGAAAAGTACTTAGAGGTCCATGTACTATTAGACTTGGGGTCAGATGCACTAATCTTTAAAAAGTGATAAAGTGGAGAGTGATTATTAAGCAGCCAACCAGTTCCTAACTGCCACAGTACAAGCTGAGTTGGAAATGGCATTTAGGGCTGGTTGGCTGGATGTTTATAACTCTCCACATTATCACTTTGTAAGCTTGGTTCATCTGGCCCTTGGAGAGAGATAAAATGGACAGAGATAAAGTACTAAGCAATCAGCTCCTATCATTTTTCAAACACTGCTTGTAACATGACCGTGATCTGTTTGGTTGTTTTTTTGGGCCTGATCTACTAAGTTCGCTACTTGTGTAGTTACACGGTGGCATGCTACGCTACGTTTTCAGCGTAGGCTAAGCAACTTTGTCAGCATAGCCCAAAGGCTGCATAGCGTAGTCAGTGTAGTGTCCTCGCGGCAGCCCTGCGTAGTCAGCGTAGTGTCCCCCGTCAGGCAGCATAGTCACCGAACTGTCCCGCGAGCTGCAGCTTTGTCCCCGACATCCCTGGCAAGCCTAGTGAGCGCCTCTCACACAGTGCCGGTAACCGTCAGATTCCCTTGCTCTGGCGGACGCCGGCTGAGAGACGATCGTGCTGGCGCCGGCAGAGAGGCGCTTCATCTGCCTGAGACGCATGAGCATCTCATATGCTTGTGCTTCTTAGTATTTTGTGCGGCAGGGTACGGCAACCCTGGCTGTGTCCGCTTCAGGGAGACGGTCAGGGTTAGGGGTTTGGTAGCACGTGCGTCTTGTGCACAAAGGGGGGGGTGCGGTGCGCAAGTGCGTCTCATGCACAATAAAGGACGCATTTGACAGTGCTCCATGTTACATACTGGCAAATTCCTCCATTTCAAACCCATAATATCCACATCATCACGTGCCAAGCGCAGCAACCCCCCCACGTTAGGGGACGCGGTACGCGTACGTGTCCTCCCGACCTGTTCATACTTCCACTATCCACATCAGAGTGGAGTTGATTTTATAAGTGACGCATTTGCCAGTGCTCCATGTTACATACTGGCAAATGAATCCATTTTAAACCCCCACTATCCACGCGGAAAACGAGCCTGAAGCGTGGCGAGCGCAGTGAGCCCCACGAGGGGACGTGGAGTAGACGGCAAGTAATCCATGGCCCCTCACGGGGGTCACTGTGCTTGCCACGCTTTGGGCTCATTTTCCACGCCCCCTTGTGGGGCACTCTGCGCTCGCCACGCTTTGGGCTCGATGGATAGTGGGGGTATGAACAGGTCGGGAGGATGCGGCCTACTACAACATAAAGGAGGTTTATGGTGAGACGATTCTATGCATTTATCCCTGAATATATGAAAATTTGCGATCCCATTGATGTCCAAAAGTATATTTCGTTTGTATGTTTTTTCTCCAATAGACCCTTGCATATTATATGGTGTTATACATGAAGTCTTTTTGAGAGAGTTGCGCCTGGCTACAACAAATGTTGTTTTTCCAAGTGCTGTTAGGAGGTCGTGTATAATTTTGAGGCTCAGCAAAATAAAAACTAACAAATCACCAGGGCCAGATGGTATACATCCTAGGGTACTAATGGAGTTAAGGGAGGAACTAGCGACCCCTCTGTATTGCATTTTTGAAAATTCACTATCAACAGGTATGGTACCAAAAGACTGGAGAATAGCAGAGGTAGTGCCAATATTTAAAAAAGGTAAAAGGGATGACCCTGCAAATTACAGGCCTGTGAGTTTAACATCAATAGTGGGTAAAATATTTGAAGGAATTTTAAGGGATGGTATCCTGGAATACTTAGACCTTCATAGTTTACTTAGTATTAACCAACATGGGTTTGTGAAAAATCGTTCCTGCCAGACAAATTTACTGGGCTTCTATGAGGATGTCAGCAAAAACCTTGATAATGGAAACGCAGTAGATGTGGTCTTCCTTGATTTTGCAAAAGCTTTTGATACAGTACCACACAAGAGGTTGATAAATAAAATGGTGGACCTGGGACTAGGTGCAAATATCTGTAGATGGGTAGGGAACTGGCTGTGTAATAGAGAGCAAAGAGTGGTTGTGAACAGTGCAGTATCAACTATGATACCAGTACTAAGTGGAGTGCCACAGGGTTCGGTACTGGGGCCCATCTTGTTTAACATTTATATTAACAATATCGGGATGGGGATTCTCAGCGATGTATCCATCTTTGCTGATGACACAAAACTGAGTAGAGTTATTGAATCAACAGAGGATGTGAACATACTTCAAAATGATCTTAACAAACTAGATGAGTGGGCTAAAAAGTGGAAGATGAGGTTCAATGTGGATAAATGCAAGGTTATGCATCTCGAGACGTAACCAGTGTGCAAGTTACAACCTAAGCGGGGAGGCATTAGGTACTTCAGCACTTGAAAAGGATCTAGGAGTCCATATAGATAATAAGCTGGGGTGCAGTGTTCAATGTCACATTGCAACAAAAAAGGCCAACAGAATTCTAGCATGTATTAAAAGGGGCATGGAAACTAGGGACTCAAAAGTAATTATGCCACTGTACAAGGCATTGGTTAGACCACACCTTGAATATGGAGTACAGTTCTGGGCCCCACACTATAAAAAGGACATCATGGAATTGGAAAAAACCCAAAGAAGAGCAACAAAGCTTATTAGGGGAATGGAGAATTTAAGCTATGAGGAGAGATTAAGCAAGCTAGGACTATTTACACTAGAGAAGAGAGGTTTAAGGGGGGACATGCTCAACATGTACAAATATATCAGGGGCCAATATAAGGAACTCTCAAGCACTCTTTTTACTGCAAGAAAGGAAACTAGGACACGAGGGCACGAATTTAGATCAGAGGAAAGAAAATTTCGTTCCCTCAAAAGAAAAAATTTCTTTACGGTCAGAGCAGTCAAACTTTGGAACTCTCTTCCTGGAGAGGTGGTGTTGGCAGATACAATAAATACGTTCAAAATAAGGTTGGACAAGCATTTATTGGATAAAAATATCCAGGGGTACTAATAAGAACCATATTCTGTCTTTTACAAGGGATAAGCTATTAAAACGTAGGTTGAACTAGATGGACGCAAGTCTTTATTCAGCCTTATCTACTATGTAACTATGTAACTATGTGTACCTCCTTTATGTTGTAGTAGGCAGCACCCTCTTAATTAATTACGCTATTTGATTTCCACAAATCTGTGCACCTTAAGATATACTTCCCAACATTGCTGCCCCCTCTTCCTTGTACTCTGTTGTGGGTGGCAAAGGGGAGGGTGCAGAGGGCCTCCAGGGAAAGCAGGGGACTTGCCCACCTTCCCGGGCCCCGGCCCTGATAAAGCTGTCCATCACTATCACCTTTCAGATGTCAGTAGCCTTAAAATCAGCAATCCAAATCACTGTTTAGAGTATGCACTGTGACTAAGCTAAGAATTGCTGGTGATGTTCATGTTATTTTAATAACATAATCCCCTATCTGTTGTAGTTTACGTAAAAATAAAGGTTTTCATTACCTTTTTGTTACATTGCTACTACTCACACGTCCCTCCAAGATGGCACACAGCCCCTGACTCTGAGATTGCAGGGAGTGGGTGGAGCGGTATTACACATTCCCACCACAGGTTGTAGTGCAGCTGTGAGGTGATATTTACTTTTGCGTATTTCATACATTCACAGGTGTTTGAAACTACAGTATTGCATCTCTGAAATGTAGTGATCATGTGATTTATTTTAATAAGACCTCACCAGAAGCATTTGTGATTTATCTAAGGGACGTAACACGCCATTTATTTATAATTACTGCCCAAAGATAAATGTGCTTTCTGTTTGGTGCAAATGATAATAGTTGATTCCCATACATGTTGTGCTTTAACTCAAAATATATAGAAAAATAAAATGTTTAAAATTAGTATTTTCATTGACTAAAATGGAAACTAACCATATAAAACCTGTACAGATAAAAGGTACTGTAGCAGAGTCCCTCACTGAAATATTTTTTTCTCATGTTCGAAGAATTTAGGAGCCTATTTATGAACCGGTCTTTGCCAAAAAGCATTGTTAAGTAGCTCAGATAAGAGAAGCACCAGCCTGTGCACTCATACAAGTGTCCCAAGGCACACAGTTCGGGAACCACTTCGATAAACAATGCAGTTTAAATTGTTACTGTGAAATCTTTGACATTCTCTATAAATGAAAGCTATCTTGCTCCTGGCTCCTGTTTCATTTTATGTCCAGAAACTCCTTATCACTATCCCATCCTACCTTATAACTTATTTCTCCAATTATTTAAACTTTCTCTACAAGTGTCCAGACAAAGACTTGGGCAAAAGACTGTCAGGACAGAAGCAAGATCCAGATACAGGGATAGTTTATCAACAGCAAGATTGGGATCCAGTTCTCAAGGATAAAAAGAAAATACCTCAAGGAGAAGAAGAGGAAGGGGTGGAGGAGGAAGAGCTGGGAGAAGAGGTATATGCTGCACATCATCTGTAGTGAATGCTTTCTGATTAAATTGCCATATAAAATGATGTATTACTACAACACACGGTTCTGAATTGTTTGTAAAAAGCTATTGACTCGGTGCTTCCTCATCTTTGCGGCCACAGCTTATGCTACGGAACTTACGTAGCGTACCCACACTCACACCACCCTCTTGTGTCCACGCCACCATCTATTACCGTTAGTAAAGTTGTGGTGAGCGAAGCGAGACACCAAGCCCAACCCTTGGCGAGTGAAGTGAGCCCGCGAGGGGACAATAGTGCTATTCTCAAAGCGGCTAAAGTCACTGGCATAAGCTGTGGCCGCAAAGATGAGGAAGTACCATTGTCTTAGCGATCTAATGTTGGTTCTATATCGTTACTACTTCCCCCTATATTTAGTGTGGCAGAAAAAGTGTCAGGGAATATAAAAAGCATGGTGCAGTGCCCTGTATTCTGATCAATAATGAATAAGTTGGGATTTATTTGTTAAGGAAGAAGAACCTGAGAACTTAAAAGAGAAAATGGACCGGCTTGTGTACAGACCTGAAGACTTCCATGAAAATGTTGACGAGCGAATCCGATTATACAAAGACACACTTCTACGTCCCGTTGAGGTATATTACCCATTGCACAATTACATTTTTTGAGCTTTGTATAAGAAGCGGTCCTGGAGAATTTGGAATGTGACTAGAAGTGCTGAGTGCATTTAGACAGGGTGTGTAGGTTACTGTGTCCTCCTGAATGGCAAATCCCAGGGAGCAACTCTTTGTGACAGAATATGATATTTTTAATTAAATATACAGTATGTTAAGTAATAATATAGTATTATTTACTTTATGTAGACATTTTTAAAAGTTAGTTAGTTATTTTTAAATGATTTAAATGAATTGCTGAAATAAGTATGCAACTAAATCGCTGCACGAATACAATAATGTCACATTTACATAATGTGACATTATTGTATTCTAAGTGACTGCAATGATAATCCAGGTCCACTTCACCAACTTGTGTATTGATGTTGTGTCAGTGACTGCACATGAAGCCAGTGGTATAACTATAAATTTTACTATCCCCTGCTTGGGAAAAAAAATGATACTTTAAATCCTGCTGCTAAATTGCTGAAATTCTCTGCACTTGCACAGTCTACAGTCTATTGCATTTCACCCACAGTCAGTCTGCAGCCCAATAACTATATGTAGGGAATGAAATACAAACATATAGATATACTGCAAGCTGGAAAATATAGGAACCATCAAACATGTACTGTATCTAAAGGGTCGAAAAAAGTACTTAAAAAATCCTGAGAACAAAGTTGTTTTTTTTTTTCTGGTTTTATCCTATTAACTTTTATAGCCATCAAAAAAAATGTTGAAATGCTATTTAGATAAAGATCTACTACTGTACTTGCTGTTTTTATTTAGCAGCACTTTAAGTAGTCAGCTACTAAAGGTTACAACGTGCAGATTCTCCCAGAAAGAGCTGCAGATATTGCGGTTGTACCATCTTAGGGCCGGATATTAGCACTGCTCAGGTGGTGGTGTATCCCTGGCTGATGGTGTATCCCTGGTATCAGAGTTCAGAAGCATGTACATGCCAGTGACTAACTAACAGTTGGCACCAGAGGGGATGGCACAGAATGCCAGAAGCCAGTTCCGCACTCTGCACCAGTTACCAAGTGCCTTAGGGAAAAGCAAAGAACACTGACCCGGGGTGGGTGGAGCAGGCAACTGTGTAGGAGGTGAAGGAGGCAGCACATCATTACAGCGTTCCTCTGTTCTTATATATAGTTTAGAGTTCAGGTGAATAATCTCTTCTATCTCTCCGCTCTCCTCCCCCACCACTGGTCTGTTACTCCTGAACCAATTAAAAGTGTCCCTCCCAATATGGACATTTTGAGAGAGATAGGGATAAGATAAGTATCTGCAGGTCTCGGCAAGGCTGTAGAGGTTAACAATGATACTATTGGGTAGAAGAGCAGCCTTTTTCCCCTGCTCAGAAGCTAAGAAGAACATCAAGATAATAGGCAGAAAAATATAAAAATATCCACAAGGCCAATTATTTACATATACTACAATATTAGAAAAAATAATTAAATGAATTCAACCACAAAAGCAGCATAGATAACAGCATAAAATGGCAACCTCATTTGGACCAATGAATGACTTTGGCCTATAAATTAGTATAAATTTACAAAGTCCACATAAGCAAAAACAAGTAATTTAGTTCCTTCTTGCAGCAAAAAAATATCATTAAATATAGGGCCTAATTCTTGTTGGCTCGGTAAGCAGGGAAGCGCTGAAACGCCAGATTATAGGTTTATTCTGAAACGCTTATAGGTTTATTCTCCAATATTCCCCATTATATCATGGGCAGCACTCACTGCTGATTATTTTATCAGGCATTTATTCCAGATTCACTTTGTGTATTGGTGCAGAACTTTATTTACTTATCACTAATAGGAAGAGTTGCAAAACAATAATTATATTTGCACTAAAATCAAACAACAAATATATGGTAAAATGCTTTGTTTTATAAATAAAGACAAATAGGGGGATTGATACATTTGGCTTTTAAAATATATATACATATACGTGTGTGTGTGTGTGTGTGTGTGTGTGTGTGTGTGTGTGTGTGTGTGTTTGTATCTTTTTATATGGGGATTATGTTATTTTCATATCTTGCTGTTTGTATTGTAGGATCTGATGATCGATCACGACCCTCAATATCTAATTGAACTTGATGGAAATAAGAAAGAAGACAAACTGTTTGTTGTAAGTTTCTGCTATCAAACTATGAATCATAATACTATAATTATTATTACTACTAGTATTATTAGTAGTAATAGTATTACTAATACCCAGCATGTTTATACAATACTGGGGTATTGATAATGTTAGACAATTTACCAAAAAGTGAAACATAAGTTAAATGAGTAATGAAAACCATAGAAATTTCTACAACTATTTTCTTTTTGAAGCAAAGATTAGGGTTTGGGTTTCTCAAGTTTAGTATTATAAAATGTTGTCTATATATGTTCCAGTCTGTGATATACCGTCTTGACTCTTTGGGTCTTCGACATGGAGCTGTTGTAATGAAACTCTACAACTCTGAAGAAGTCGATACGCTGGAAGGGCTGGAGGATGTGAGTGATGCAAATGCTGTTCCAGCGTTACACTACACTACACAAACAAACCTAAACCACAATGATTGTGCCTGTGTGCCTTCCCAACTAATATTATTGCATTGTTGCACGTCCGCAAGAGTGGAGAAGTGATCAGGTTGCCCATAGTAACAAAGCAGCTTTTAGCTAGCTTTATAAAGTATATTCTTTGAAATAATAGATTTCCCTATTATTTAGAAAGTGTAATACATATCCCACAGAGTTGTTATAATATTCATAAGGCAATTATTGCTTTGTTCTTTTATATGGATTATTTACTTAATATCTACCTTAATATCTACCCATAAGATGTGCCTTGCAATGAGTCTGATAAAAGGGGATGTTTTCAATGTGATGATCAATGCCCTGATGTAGTTAAATAGATCAAACTAGCCACTAAAGTAGGTAATCAACCATCTGCAGTCATTTGCAGCATGCTACGCCACAGGCAGTAATAGGAATTGCAATAACCATACTGTAGTAACTACAATTCCACAAACATACAGAAAGTTCAAAAAGCATGTATTCAATATGTTACTAAATGTCTTTTTTAAATAAACACATATAGGGACATTTTGGAACACTGGAGAATATATATGTTACTAAATTGATCCCCCCAAAAAAGAGGCGTCTATTTAAAAATGACAATTGCTGCATACAAGTGTATACTAATACATCTAGTCTCAATACGCCATGCAGCACAAGATGCCTGCCACAAGAGAGCAGACAGATCCCATACAGCCCTGCTAACATAGAGCATCTTTGTTTGCCTGAAATGTGTCCAAATTGCAACACAATATGACCATGATGTACTAGGAGACTATGCTGATTAGATCTGATATATGACACTTGTCTGTATATGGGACAGAACAAAACTTGCATTGGAATAAAAAGCTCCAGCTGCTACATTGTAACACTTTGTATAAGATTCTGAGACTCAGGGGCAGATTTATTAAGCTTGGAGAAGAGATAAACTGGAGATAAAGCGGAGAAAAGGTAAAAGGAGATAAAGCACCAGCCAATCAACTCCCAACTGTCTTTTTCAAACACAGCTGATTGGCTGGTGCTTTATCTCCTTTTACCTTTTCTCCGCTTTATCTCCAGTTTATCTCTTCTCCAAGCTTAAAAAATCTGCCCCTCAGTCACATACAGATATACAAGTGCCACATATAAATGACTAATGTGGGGTACACACCAGGACGACCACCGTCGTTCACGACCGATAGACGACCATGGAACGATTTCCCTTGGACTTCCCGGGAGCTCCCAGGCAGTCCCCAGCAAACGATTAGCAAAAATTGTGTTTTTTTGCGGAACGATCTAGATCCGATCCCGATGCGCCCGCGATGGTCGTTAAGACGGTCGGATCGCTGGTTTTTGTTTTTTTTGCAAGAACACATGCGACCGTCGTCAGATGGGCCTTTGAAATTTGAATGAAGGGGCTGGACTAGCAGAGGGGGAGGACTAGCAGAGGGGGATAGGAATAGCAGCAGCCATTTTAAACCAGTGTATTTCTGCTTTGTTACTAGTGAGGCTTGGTTTATACCTGCTGAACGCTGGACATAGCTATTTACACATTACTTTGTTTTGCCTGCCATTACAAAGTGTCTTTTAACCCTGCACTATGGAGAATGCAGTGATGGGTAGTCACCAGCAACAGTACCTGCTCTATTATGCAGTTTTGAAGCTCAGGCGTCAGAGAGCCCAGCGCAGGAGAGAAAGATCATGCTGGACAAAGCAGTGGCTACTTCAGCGTCAGACTCGTTCGCACATGCCACTGCTCAGGGACATCAGGGAGAATAACCCAGACGATTTCCGTAACTTCTTGAGGATGGATGATGCCACATTCCAGGAATTGCTGCGTCTGGTGACTCCCCACATCGAGAAGCAGGATACCAAGTATCGCATGGCTATCCCTGCTGAGGAACGGCTGGTGGTCACCCTGAGGTTTCTGGCGACAGGACGGTCTCTTGCTGACCTAAAGTTTGGATCCCTCATCTCCCCGCAAGCTTTGGGCCTCATCATCCCGGAGACCTGCAAAGCCATTGTGAAGGTGCTGCAGTACCAGTATTGCAAGGTAAGGATGAAATATACACTGTACACTTTATTGTGCAAACAAAATATTTTTATTTATAATTTAGGCCTAGGACAGAAACAGGTTTTTTAGGCCTTTCATGGTTAAAACATGTAAAATAGTAAATAGATTGTGTCAACAAAAATATATTATAATACCATATATAAAAGATATTGTACAAAAACACACACTATATATAAAGATTTAAGTATGTATGACCCAGTTTAAACTTTCCCAATAAGTACGGGCTACTGTGTGGCAGAGGATGTCTGCTGCAGATATGTAAAGGCTGCGGCCCACATGGCGCATGGCGCAGATGCAATGGTCCCGGCCCCATTGATGTGCGCAATACGCCATGTGAGCAGTGGCCATCACATACCTGCAGCTGAGACCATGTCTGCCGCACAGTACCCCATACTATTGGTAAAGACAAAAGGGCAATAAATGGAGTTTGCTATCCAGATTGAGGAGAATCCTGTTCTCCCTCTGGTAATGCAGGTACAGGTAGCAGCATATAAAAAAACAAAAAACACACTCTGGTAACTTCTGGAACAGGCACTTACAACAGTAGGGATAAGGTACTGTGTGGCAGAGGATGTCTGCTGCAGATATGTAAAGGCTGCGGCCCACATGGCGCATGGCGCAGATGCAATGGCCCCCGCCCCATTGATGTGCGCCATACACCATGTGAGCAGTGGCCATCACATACCTGCAGCTGAGACCATGTCTTCGGCACAGTACCCCATACTATTGGCAAAGAAAAAAGGGCAATAAATGGAGTTTGCTATCCAGATTGAGGAGAATCCTGTTCTCCCTCTGGTAATGCAGGTACAGGTAGCAGCATATAAAAAAACAAAAAACACACTCTGGTAACTTCTGGAACAGGCACTTACAACAGTAGGGATAAGGTACTGTGTGGCAGAGGATGTCTGCTGCAGATATGTAAAGGCTGCGGCCCACATGGCGCATGGCGCAGATGCAATGGCCCCCGCCCCATTGATGTGCGCCATACACCATGTGAGCAGTGGCCATCACATACCTGCAGCTGAGACCATGTCTTCGGCACAGTACCCCATACTATTGGCAAAGAAAAAAGGGCAATAAATGGAGTTTGCTATCCAGATTGAGGAGAATCCTGTTCTCCCTCTGGTAATGCAGGTACAGGTAGCAGCATATATGTAGAAAACCAAGACAAAAGACACTCTGGTAACTTCTGGAACATGCCCTTACAACAGTAGGGATAAGGTACTGTGTGGCAGAGGATGTCTGCTGCAGATATGTAAAGGCTGCGGCCCACATGGCGCATGGCGCAGATGCAATGGCCCCGGCCCCATTGATGTGCGCCATACGCCATGTGAGCAGTGGCCATCACATACCTGCAGCCGAGACCATGTCTGCCGCACAGTACCCCATACTATTGGCAAAGAAAAAAGGGCAATAAATGGAGTTTGCTATCCAGATTGAGGAGAATCCTGTTCTCCCTCTGGTAATGCAGGTACAGGTAGCAGCATATAAATAAACAAAAATACACACTGTGGCCCTTGTGTGGCAGAGGATGTCTGCTGCAGATATGTAAAGGCTGCGGCCCACATGGCGCATGGCGCAGATGCAATGGTCCCGGCCCCATTGATGTGCGCCATACGCCATGTGAGCAGTGGCCATCACATACCTGCAGCTGAGACCATGTCGATGGTAAATGATAAAGTAGCCTATTTTTTAAGACAGATCCTCAAAAACAGGACACTCTGGATCTTCTATCAGTAAAGAACTGTAGAATTGACGGTACTTGGGGGGTTGAGAAGGCTGTGTAGGTGTTGACTGGGTATGTGTTGGAATTGTGCTCGACTGGCCTGCTACGGTGGCAGGCGGAGTAGGCACTGGTGATTCTAATGACAGTGGTGTGTCTGGTGCACTACCAATGCCAACTATTTTAGTGCCACTGTTGAGATACCCTAAACTGCCATTATACACCAACTCCATGCATAACTTTTCAAAAGTAAGTTGCTGGTCAGGAGCCATGTTGCGAACACACTCTGCCACATAAGTGAAGTAGTTGTCATGTTTGTCCGGGTTTCTTTGCAGGACTTGATGTGCCCGCATCATAAATTCTTCATGTGCCGCTGCTTCTCCTTTTTTTCCTTTGCCACGCATTTTTTTGGCACGGGGGAGTGGTGGAGTGGGTTCCAGGGTGGGTGGCGGAGTGCGTGCCGGAGTAGGAACTTCGTTAGATGTGCATGCATTCTCAGATAGGACAGATAGGTCTGGGGTTGCAGGTGGGTAGTCACCAAGCTGTAAAAAAATTGAACATGTTTACTAATCAATTCTATTTACTTCTAATTTCAGTTCCCTACCAGCGTGAATGAATGGAAAGTCATCGCAGAGGAGTTTGAACAGCGATGGAACTTCCCAAATTGCGGTGGAGCCATTGATGGCAAACATGTCCGCATAGCCCAGCCTATCAATAGTGGTTCCTACTATTTTAATTACAAGGGCTATTTTAGCATTGTACTAATGGCTGTGGTGAATGCCAACTATGAGTTTATCTTCCTGGATGTAGGAAGGAATGGCCGTGCATCGGATGGTGGCACTTTCAAGGACACAAAGTTCTACGAAAGGCTCATAGCGAACACCCTTCACTTGCCGTCTGTCCAGGAAACTAAACAGGGGCTTAACTTTGTTTTTGTGGCTGACGAGGCTTTTGGCCTGCACGAGCATGTCATGAAGCCATATGCGCAAAGGGGCCTGAACCATGACAAAAGGATCTTTAACTACAGGCTATCCAGGGCACGGCGTGTTGTGGAAAATGCTTTTGGCATCCTGGCAAGCCGGTTTCGCATTTTTCACACTGCCATTAACCTGAGGGTGGACAAAATTGACTGGGTTGTCACGGCGTGCTGTGTCCTGCACAATTTGCTCCGCAGAAAAGCCACACAGCAAAGGGCTACAGGCACAGCACTCCAAGAAGACCAAGAACTGCCAGAGGAGGTAGTGCAGATATCCTCCTTGCAAACCCCAACACAACGCTACACAGGGAGTGCACGAGCCAAACAGGTGAGGGAAGAGTACATGGCCTACTTTAATGGGGAGGGCGCTGTGGATTGGCAGGAGGAATCAATTAGATAGCCAAAAAAATAGACTCACCGATGCAGACTGCGAATTCTCCTCCTCCTCCTGCGCCGCGACTTCTTGGTTTTCCTGTTCGACCATAAGGACTACTCCTGTCCTCATCGACTCCTGGCTGAGGGTGAATGTCAACCGGTCATAGTACCAGAGCGATGTTTGATACATCTCGTCGACTCCAGCACCAGACTTCTTTGCAGCCTCCATCTTCTTGTGTTCCTTTAAGAACACCGTGCGCATATTCTGGATGCGTTTCCTCACCCATTCAACATTGGCCTCTGGATGAAATGGAAGACTGTAGCGTGCCAACTCCTCCAAGGCTTGGTTTCTTTTAATTTTGTTTGAATACTCCTTGGATTTGGTTCTCCACAGGCATTCGTGTGTACGATATTTTTCAATAAACCCTTCCAAAAACTCTTGTTCCTTTGCGTTGGACATTGGGACTGTAAAAAGATAAAACCATTTTAGTTGTTATAGTTATACCCATGTTTTGTTTCATATTTAAATTTTTATAGTTATAGTTACCAGTTTACCTAGTTCTTATGTTTTAAGTATTTAAAATGTTAATAAACTTTTATGAAAACCACTATACATTTTATTGTGCAGATTGCTATTCACACACACAGGTGAATGGGGCCTAGCAGAGAGGAGTGCTTGGAATACTGCAATGGTGGACAATGGTTTATGTATATATATCTATATATACACAAACACACACACACAGGTGAATGGGGCCTAGCAGAGAGGAGTGCTTGGAATACTGCAATGGTGGACAATGGTTTATGTATATATATCTATATATACACAAACACACACACACAGGTGAATGGGGCCTAGCAGAGAGGAGTGCTTGGAATACTGCAATGGTGGACAATGGTTTATGTATATATATCTATATATACACAAACACACACACACACAGGTGAATGGGGCCTAGCAGAGAGGAGTGCTTGGAATACTGCAATGGTGGACAATGGTTTATGTATATATATCTATATATACACAAACACACACACACAGGTGAATGGGGCCTAGCAGAGAGGAGTGCTTGGAATACTGCAATGGTGGACATTGGTTATATGTATACACACAGACATGGGGCCCACCCAAAAAAAACAGTGACATGGTCGGGTGCACGGTTGCCAAACCAGTGCTTTATACACACTATATACATTGGTGGCAACAGTGGGCATGCATAGAAGAGCATTGGGAGTGCAAACATACCAGGTTGTTGTTCTGGGAGATGAGACAAGAAGGAGAGTCCAACTGCTGCGCCAGCGCTGTTTGCTATGTGGAAAAACATGGCGCCGGGGGAGTGTTTAGGAAATGCCACTCAAATAGGCTGGATCAAACGACGGACGCACCGACGGACGGACGACGGAGGCGGCAAAAAACACTCACGATCTGCATACGATTGACGGTCGGTCGGCCTGGGATTGACGGATCCTACCTGCAGCACGTAGGACCAAAGATGCGACCAAACGAGCGGCGTGAACGCGCATTTGATCGGAATCGGATCAAATAAATGTCAAAAACACACGATAGTACATACAATCTGCATACAACCGGTCGGAATTGGATCTAAATTGACAGAATCGTGCCCTAGTCGTCCTGGTGTGTACCCAGCATTAGCCTTGTGCATTTTAGTTGCATTGAATTGTGATAAAGATACAAAAAAGACACTTGGCAGTAGAAGATTCTCACGTGATGTGCGGAGCCAAGAGGAGCCATTTGACATGACTGCAATAAAGATGTATGAGGACTCATCTGTTTTATTGCACAGCCGCTGAGTAAACTGCGTCCATCTCTGAATCAGGACCATTATTAGTAATTAGTAATTGATTTAGTAATTTGCTTGCTGTTCACTAAAATGTATTGTGCCTTATCTCTATCATCTCTAAGAGGTGAGAGAGGACTGATTGATTGGGGTAAGAATGAGAATGGTACCAAAAGGCTCAGGACCAGAGCAACATGTGTTATCACAATCTGCCCTTACAGAATTATTATTATTATTATTATTATTATTATTATTATTATTATTATTGTTGTAATGTTTTGCAGAAAAGGATTACAGTAGTAGATTCATCAAGCCGCCTGTACCAGCATAACCTGTCCCACAATACAAATGTCTGACAAGTGAATGACAATAGATATTTTTTTTGTTTGATAGGATGAAATTTTGAGGACGCTTTCTTCATCTCGTATGATTGCTCCCCGATATAGGTGGCGCAGAAGCTGCTGGGGCAATTTATGTCCTGTGGCTCTGAAAGAAGGATATATTAAGAAAGGATTGGCAGAGTTTGCTGTTAGGTAAAGTTTTCTTGGAAATCGCCTGCTATAATTGTTTATGGGGTATTCTTTTACTTATTTATGGATTTTTAGTTTTCTAGATAAGATGTATTTATTATCATCTGAAGAATCATTGATAACATTTATGCAGAATCCTCGTCCGTATCTTCTTCCTCCTATGCCATTACCTCCCTGCAAGGTGGCTGTCCTTGGACCGAAGTCTTCTGGGAAAACAGCTGTCTGCAACTTAATAGCCAATAAATACTCTGGAAAGGTGGGTGAATATAGTATTTAGGTCATTGTGAAATATCATATTGCTTAGCTTAGATTTTAATATAGTAATTAAATGTTTTACTTCTTCCAAATCAATCCACAGGGTGGCTATATGTATATCGACCCATGCTTACACATTTGCATAGCCTGGGTGCCTTAGCCAGGGGGTAAACACACAGAGTTCTGGTTCCTCACTAGAAGAAAACTTTACCGGACAACTTTAAAGAGAATCACCAGGCAGGATAGACACTCCAAGACTAAAGGCCCATACACACTTAACGATTTTCACATGAAAATCGTTCAAAACAGCCGTTTTGAGCGATTTTCAGCTGAAAATCGCCTAGTGTGTATGCCCCACAGATTGCTTACTAGCGATGATGCGCGCTCCCGCATCATCGCTAGCGAGGATCCACGTCGGCTGGTTTTACCAGCATGCCAGCGATGATGGATGGTTTTTTATCCATCATCGCTGAGTGTGTACGCAGCACGGGCTGAAAGATTATCCACTTTCAGCCCGTGTACCGCCCCGCCGCTCCGCCGCCTCCCCCTGCTCTCCCCCCTTCCCCTCCCCCTGCTCGCAGCACAGAGACGGAGCAGGGGGAAAAAGACGCTTACCCGCCCGCAGCAGCTCCTGGTCCCCGCTGTCATCTGACACTCTGACTGAGTGTCGGAAGTGGAACGCGGCAAAGTGCTTCCAGCCGCCCCCGCTCCAGTGTCCCCATGCTGACGCAGCTCCACTGCCACCAATGAAAGGCTTCCATATATATATATATATATATATATATATATATATATATATATATATATATATATATATATATATATATATAACCACTGCCACCAATGAAAGGCTTCCCTATTTATTTATTTATATATATAAATATGTATATATATGTATGTATGTATATATATATATATATATATATATATAACCACTGCCACCAATGAAAGGCTTCCCTATTTATTTATATAATTTATATATATATATATATAT
Source organism: Crinia signifera (assembly GCF_055691185.1). Classification (NCBI taxonomy): domain Eukaryota; kingdom Metazoa; phylum Chordata; class Amphibia; order Anura; family Myobatrachidae; genus Crinia; species Crinia signifera. The sequence goes on from NC_139219.1 coordinate 168,793,763, forward strand.
ATATATATATATATATATATATATAACCACTGCCACCAATGCAAGGCTTCCCTAATAAATAAATAAATAAAAAAATTATATATATAATAAATGTACAGCGGCACTGGGGTCTTCAAACAACTCAGACAACGTTAACATGTGTGGCAACGTCTTGTCTGAGTTATTTGAAGACCCCAGTGTCGCTGTACATTTATCTCCTATTTATCTGCCCGGACACCACTGAGGGCACGGGGCCCATTATGCTAAAGAGCTGAGTGCCAGCTATATATACCACGGCCCACCAATGTATATTATGCAGTAACAGCCGGGGTGGCGTTTACCTGATCGCTGGGCTCCGAATATACCCAGCCCAGCAATCAGTTCTGAATCAGGCCCCAAAAACAGAAATGCACTGAAATTAAAGGGCCCCTGCTCCCACCCTTGGAATTCAAACCCCGCCCATTATGTAAATATCCTTTTTTAATGAAAGATTTTCATCAAAGTCTTTCGCCACCTGAAAATCTCTCGCTCTTTGGTGAAAATAGCTCAGTGTGTACGAACTACTTTGGTGAACGATATATCTTTCAGAGATTTTGGCAAAGTCTTTTGAAATGAAAATCTTTAAGTGTGTATGGGCCTTTAAAGTGATACATTACCAGATTTCTGCACTTGTGCTGTTCTCCCTTCTGCATAAAACATCCTTGACCTGGTTGTGATGGGATCTATACTGCCACTGCTTTCTTTGGTTGTCCTGCTAATGTACCCGGCTCCACTGAATGAGATATTTAATTTTAAAAAAAGATTCTACTGCAGTCAGAATAATACCAGCTTTGTACTCAGTGGATGCTTTATTAGATACATCTTTCCAGTTCGTGTTAATATGCCAAACACAACAGTAAGTTGGTACACTAGCTCCAGTTCCAACATAGCTGTGTGTATAGCTTTGTCCAATTTAAAAAGAACTAGGAGGGTTAGCTGCACTCCACTGTATCTTGGGGCCGATCAATGCATGTATTGCCCATGTACCATTTTTAGACTGTGAAGGAAAAATGCTTGCTTCTCCCTTCATGTCCTTTTGTGTGAACTGAAATTATTTTGCAGGTAACAGTAATGTGACATTTATATACTGTATATATAACCATTTGCTTTAATCCGTACATGTATCTTTTAGGTCTTTGATATGTCTCAGCTTATGTCATCATATGTTGAAGAAGCAAAACAAAATGCTATAGCAAAGGCCTGTGACGAGTCCACTCTAAAAGCTATAGAAAGCGTCAAACTAAAGCTGCAGCAAGAAAATGTGCTGAAATCACAAGGTGTGTTAAAGGGAATGAGCAATGAATCCTACACTTTTATAAGGGGAGGTTACCAATCTTAAGCTTCAAAAAGTGATAAGTTGGACAGTGACAAAAAAATGAGCCAATCAGCCCCCATCTGTCATTTTTAACCCAGTCTGTATCGTGACAGCTCGGAGCTGATTGGTTGTTTATCAATCTCAACTTTTTGCAGCTCGATACATCTGGCCCTGAATGTGAAACTGTATAATCACCTTATTTGTGGACAGTTGAAGTTTAGGTCATTTATGACATGAGGCTATAATTATCAAAAATAAAATTAGGCCCAGTGCCGGCGTTACCCGCTCAGCAGAGGATGCAAAGCAGGTATGCACCGGGCAGGAGAGGCGCTGTCTCTGCTCTGCATCCCCTGCTGTCTCTGTGGCTGCCGGCTGCTGCTGCGCCTGTCACACTGCAGGGCACGCAGCAGCGCCGGAGTCACAGAGCACCCTCAAGGCTCCTAAACAACAGGTTTGTCTGCAGCACGGGCTAAAAGGGGCGTGGCTACATGGGCCAAGGGGGCGGGGCTACACAGACTGAGGGGGCGGGGCTACAAGGGAGCAAGGCTGAAGACACAGGAGAGGCTGAGCTTCCATTGCCAGGAGACTGAAGTGTGAGTGTACTATGTCGGCAACTGATGTGGGCATGTGTATAGGTAGTGCTACTAATGCCAGCAACTGGTGTGAGCATGTGTGTAGACAGCGCCACTAATGTTGGCAACTGGTATGGGCACGTGTATAGTCAGCGCTACTAATGTCAGCAACTGGTGTGGGCACATGTAAAGTCAGCGCTACTAATGTCGGCAACTGGTGTGGGCATTATGTATAGTCAGCGCTACTAATGTCGGCAACTGGTGTGGGCACGTGTATGGTCAGCGCGACTAATGTCGGCAACTGGTGTGGGCACGTGTATAGTCAGCGCTACTAATGTCGGCAACTGGTGTGGGCACGTGTATAGTCAGCGCTACTAATGTCGGCAACTGGTGTGGGCACGTGTATAGTCAGCGCTACCAATGTCGGCAACTGGTGTGGGCACGTGTATAGTCAGCGCTACTAATGTCGGCAACTGGTGTGGGCATGTTTTTAGTCAGCGCTACTAATGTTGGCAACTGGTGTGGGCACGTGTATAGTCAGCGCTACTAATGTCGGCAACTGGTGTGGGCACGTTTATAGTCAGCGCTACTAATGTCGGCAACTGGTGTGGGCACATGAATAGTCAGCGCTACTAATGTCGGCAACTTGTGTGGGCGTTATGTATAGTCAGCGCTACTAATGTCGGCAACTGGTGTGCGCATGTGTATAGTCAGCGCTACTAATGTCGGCAACTGGTGTGGGCGTTCTGTATAGTCAGCAGTACTAATGTCGGCAACTGGTGTGTGCACGTGTATAGTCAGCGCTACTAATGTCGGCAACTGGTGTGGGCACATGAATAGTCAGCGCTACTAATGTCGGCAACTGGTGTGGGCACATGAATAGTCAGCGCTACTAATGTCGGCAACTGGTGTGGGCGTTATGTATAGTCAGCGGTACTAATGTCGGCAACTGGTGTGCGCACATGTATAGTCAGCGCTACTAATGTCGGCAACTGGTGTGGACACGTTTATAGTCAGCGCTACTAATGTCGGCAACTGGTGTGGGCACATGAATAGTCAGCGCTACTAATGTCGGCAACTTGTGTGGGCGTTATGTATAGTCAGCGCTACTAATGTCGGCAACTGGTGTGCGCATGTGTATAGTCAGCGCTACTAATGTCGGCAACTGGTGTGGGCGTTCTGTATAGTCAGCAGTACTAATGTCGGCAACTGGTGTGGACACGTGTATAGTCAGTGATACTAATGTCGGCAACTGGTGTGGGCACATGAATAGTCAGCGCTACTAATGTCGGCAACTGGTGTGGGTGTTATGTATAGTCAGCGGTACTAATGTCTGCAAGTGGTGTGCGCACGTGTATAGTCAGCGCTACTAATGTCGGCAACTGGTGTGGGCACATGTATAGTCAGTGATACTAATGTCGGCAACTGGTGTGGGCACGTGTATAGTCAGTGCTACTAATGTCGGCAACTGGTGTGGGCATGTGTATAGGCAGTGCTACTGCTGTTGGCAACTGGTGTGGGCATATGGTTACACAGTGCTACTAATGTCGGCAACTGGTGTGGTCATATGGTTACACAGTGCTACTAATGTTGGCAACTGGTGTGAGCACTACATATAAGCAGAGCAACTACTTTTGGCAACTTGTGTGGGCGTTATGAATAAGCAGCCCTTCAAATGTGGGCATATCCAGGAGTACTCGGAGCATTATGTGTAGCATAATGTGTGTCAATGTCATATAGGCATTATGGTGAATGGCATATTTTGTAAGGGGAATTACTGTGTGTGGCATAATTTGTAATGGGCATTATGGTGTGCTGCATAATGTGTAAGGGGCATCATGATGTGTGCCTTAATGTATAATTTGCATTACTGTGTGTGATAAAATGTGTAATGGGCATTGAGGTGTGAAGCATAATGTGTTATGGGGATTACGGTGTAATTGGTATTTTTATGTGACCATGCCCCTTCCCCATGAAGCCACTCTCCTACATTTTTTGCACACTCCCAGGGCCGGCGCTACCCACTCAGCAGCTCCTGCAAAGCAGGGAGGCGCCATGCTGAAAAGGCGCTGTCTCCCTTCCTGCTCTGCTAAAGCTGCCTCAGCCCTCACTGTCACTGCCTCCTGCACGCCACCCGCAGCCCCTGTCTGACAGCGGACGGCAGTATGGAGAGGCTGAGCAGCTCCCTGCACCGTGCACACACTGTCCTCCTCCTGCGACCTACCCCCTCTTCCTCACGGACACTTGCGCTGAGGCATGTAGCGCTGTCTGTGAATGCCTGAATGACATGTCATGTCCGGATCCACCCCCTACCCATTGCTCCCTGCGCCTGTCAGCTGTCAATCAAATGACGAACAGGCAGCAGCGCCGCCTCCCCTTCTTTCCCTCTTCTCATTGTGCTGTGCCAGTGCCACTGCCAGTCCTCAACACTCCGCCCCCTCTATCTCCTACCCTCTTCTTCCATCTCCTCTTCTCTCCCCTCCTTTCCCCCTCAGTCATGAGTGCTGCACATACTTTTTGTACTGCTTTCGGATCACATCGCACACACATTGCATGCATGCCGTGCGATGCGACCTAGCCCATAACATATGTAATTCTTGCAGTGTGTATAGGCACCTTTATTGCCTGCAACATTTTGCGGACACAGCACTAAGATGGTGTATGCATACATGTACATGCACCAGAGATCCTCCATAGGATCGCATGTTGCATACACTCCCACAATCGTGCTGCAGCTTGTTGCAATGGCAATGTGAAAGGGCGCAAAATGTATGGTTTGCAGGAGGGCGCCGGACACCCTAGCACCGGCCCTGCACACTCCTATGGTGCGAACTATCCCTGTTTTTTAACTCATGGCACCAAAATGGCTAGTTACAGCTGTGTAAGGTGAATAACATTGTGCTACTGTGTGGTGTAATTTGGAGTGGGAGTACTATTGTGTGCCCATTCTCCTTCCTTGTGAGATCACACGTTTTTCGTTTGGTGTGCGCTGTCTCTTTGTAAAGCTTGTGTGGGCGCAAATTTATAGTTTGCAGGAGGGCACAGAACCCCCTAGCACCGGCCCTGATTAGGCCACCCCCTGAAAATGAATACTCTTTTGTAATCTATATTGTGGAAATAAGCCATTTTATTGTAGTATGTACGTAGTATGTAGTATGTATTAGTGTACTATCTAAGTCCGATATTTAGCTGTGAATGAGCAATGCTAAAATATCGTGATCAAAATGACAATAACCCATTCCACACGTTAGGATCCCAAGATCCTTTCCCGACATGGTTGTCACATTGAAGTTAATGAGCAAATGCTATCTGAAGATGGCTTTATCCAATGCATGTAAGATCCAGAAAACTACGCTCTGTAGGAGGTGTTTCCAATATCACCTGCATTCTCTTGTTATATGCCAGAAAAACCTAAATCTATCCTTAATGATAAGGAAATAGTGTTTTTTATATATTTTAAAATCGAATTTGCTTGAATAGGACCTATAGCGACTTAGACAGTAGACAGTTGTAATCTTGTGATCAGAGTATGAAAGCTTTATTGTTGTATTTATAAGGTTGCCATATATGCTGTGGTGCCCATCATTTGACCATGGGCTACATGCAAAAACAGCTAGCATTTACCCTGCACAGATACAATATAACCCACCCAAATATAAATCTCACTACACATGTTATATCAGTGCCACCTGCAGAGCAACATTGTTTTGCCCAATTGTTTGCTTTTTTGCTTTGCTTGCAACTAACTCTGAATCAGGCCTGAAGCTCACTACAGAGGGCATTAGGGACGGCGGAGTACTGGCATATTTTTTATTGGGGGTGCTGCAGTCATTATGTAAAACCCGCCTCTGATTAGGACTGCAATGAGCCCTTCACTTTTAATAAATAGCCCTAAGAGAGGAGGGACTGATTGTATGTTCTATGTGCAGGTCCCAACTCTGTCACTGACACATGCACTGGGTAGTCTCTGACACGATGCAAAAACTACAGGTAAAGGGCATGGACACCATTTTCCCAGTGTTCCAAATCAGCCCCACATGCAATCTCCTCGCAGTTCTGCGGTGCTACTGGGCAAACATGGACTTTCTACTGTACTCTTGGTAACAGGGGAATTGCTGGGTTGTGGCGGTATGGTTAGGTTGTGCTCTTCCAAACCTGAGAAGGATAAAATACAAAAAAGTATATGTTTAGTATTATGTCATAAACATATATGATGAGAAATAATCAGAAGGAAAATTGGATGTTTATAACCAGTGTTTGTGCTCTCTTAGAGTTATGCTATAAGAATTTTGGTCTGAGAACAGAGGACTCCCTTTCTAGGGACACTCCAATAAAATGAAACCTTTAGTAATCAACTAAGATTAAAAAAAACAACACACACACATAAAAACTGTATATGTGATTTATACCAGAGAACTCTTTTTCTTGGACCACAAGACTTCATGGGCAGGCAAGACCACCTCCTATATGGGATAGGGCCTTCAGGGATGGATAGCAGGAGAATAATGACTATTGTCATTCTTTGGCGGAAGCTCAGAAAGAAGACAAAGACTCGGATGATATTTCCTCTACTCAAGCAAACACAATAGGAATAGTATGTTTATTTTAGCACTAAAGGAACTGCTCCGATTTTCTACGCATGAAACAGCATGCTTATGACTAGGGACATTATTTACTGCTACAATTATTTCAGTCAAACATATCTCAAATGTTGACATATTTAGTTTTGTTTGTAGTGACATTTCCACTTCTCTATAACCACACATAATTAGCAATATCTTTTTATACAACACATATAAACTTATATTTCAAATTATGGATTGAGAACAAAAATGTAAGCTAGGTATACATACTATACAATAATTGTAAAAATGTCCCAGTAATGGGGTGCTCAGGCAGGTAGGAACAATCATTTTAGAGTTTCACTGAAAAATCATGGCCACAAACACGTACCTCCAATTATGTGAACCAAGACTCAATCTACTAATATAGTGCAGTGTGTACGCATTTTCATATGTTCCGTGATTGTGTCATCCTCCTTGTGGGCGGATATATGCAAACTCAGGTAAAGATGTATTTACAGAGGAGAATCTGGAAGCTATATTGACATGACCACCTTGCCTGCAGTAGTGGGGGATTGACACTGCCATTGCTTTCTGGTGATCCTACATTTTTGTCTATGATTCTCTACTGACTGCCACCTCTTCTCCACTCTGATCACATCTTCTCTCCCGCATGCAAGATTTCTCCCATGCTGCTCCACTTCTCTTTACATAAAATCCTTAAAACCATTGGCACCAAGAGGGGAGGAGCGGGTACCTGGACCTGTTTGAGGGATTTTGAAAGTCGGAATTCCACAGTCGCCATTTTGACAAGGATGATGACTGTCTGTACATCAATACCATCCCATGATTAACAACTCCTAAGTGTCTTATATAGTATATATACTGACTACGTTTTATTTTGTTCTATAAATAAAAAAGTAGACGAATCAAATACAACTGAAAAGCAAACAGTCCCAACTGAAGAAATAACTGAGAAAATAGAACTGCATAGTGTCCTTCAGGCAGAAGGTAAGAACAATTCTGAATTTCACTAAATACTACCTAAAATGTATATCTCATGGTCATTAATTTACACCCCTTGCTTACACACAGCAGAGGGAGAAATGTTAAGATGCTGGTTAATTTCTTAGAGGTCTAGTCCATTCACATATAGCAATCATTTCATTATAAAGAACTGAATGAATTTTGTTTCTGTGCAGGGTAAATACTGGCTGCTTTATATTTACACTGAAATATAGATCTCACTTTGAAGTAAAACCCCACCCAAATCCCACCCAAATCTGCACAAGTTACATCTGCCCCACCTGCAGTATACATGTTTTTGTCCATCTAAGAAGGATTTTGTCAGAAAGAGTGCACTAGAATAAGGCCCATAGTCACATTATATAGCGCGTAGTGACTATGTAGTCACCCATAGTCACATTACACAGCACGTAGTGACCCATAGCTACATTACACAGCACATAGTGACCCATATTAACATTACACAGCACATAGTGACCCATAGTCACATTACACAGCACGTAGTGACCCATATTGACATTACACAGCAAGTAGTGACCCATAGTCACATTACACAGTGCATAGTGACCCATAGTCACATTACACAGCACGTAGTGACCCATAGTCACAATACACAGCACGTAGTGACCCATAGCTACATTACACAGCACATAGTGACCCATAGCTACATTACACAGCGCATAGTGACCCATAGTCACATTACACAGCATGTAGTCACCCATAGTCACATTACACAGCACATAGTGACCCATAGTCACATTACACAGCATGTAGTGACCCATAGCTACATTACACAGCGCATAGTGACCCATAGTCACATTACACAGCACGTAGTGACCCATAGTCACATTACACAGCATGTAGTGACCCATAGCTACATTACACAGCACATAGTGACCCATAGTCACATTACACAGCACGTAGTGACCCATAGTCACAATACACAGCACGTAGTGACCCATAGCTACATTACACAGCACATAGTGACCCATAGCTACATTACAGAGCACGTAGTGACCCATATTGACATTACACAGCACGTAGTGACCCATAGTCAAAATACACAGCACGTAGTGACCCATAGCTACATTACACAGCACATAGTGACCCATAGTCACATTACACAGCACGTAGTGACCCATATTGACATTACACAGCAAGTAGTGACCCATAGTCACATTACACAGTGTGTAGTGGCCCATAGTCACATTACACAGCACGTAGTGACCCATAGTCACAATACACAGCACGTAGTGACCCATAGCTACATTACACAGCACATAGTGACCCATAGCTACATTACGCAGCGCATAGTGACCCATAGTCACATTACACAGCACGTAGTGGCCCATAGCTACATTACACAGCACATAGTGACCCATAGTCACATTACACAGCACATAGTGACCCATAGCTACATTACACAGCACATAGTGACCCATAGTCACAATACACAGCACGTAGTGACCCATAGCTACATTACACAGCACATAGTGACCCATAGCTACATTACACAGCACATAGTGACCCATAGTCACATTACACAGCACGTAGTGACCCATAGCTACATTACACAGCACATAGGCCCTTATTCAGATCGGTGCGGATATTCCCGCATTCTTACGGAGCGGTCCGCACGCCACGGTGTTTTGCCGCATGCGGCCATCGTCCGTAGAAACGCCCACGTGTCCTCCGCATTCGGACGGACTCACTCTTTAAGAACAGGGCGTGTTTACGGACGACATACAAACCATGCGTGTGCGGGAGAAACACTCCGATTCTGCACGGTATTACAGAGTATTACAGAGTATGCACGGGAATACCGCATCCGAACGGGAGCCAAGCGGTGCTACCGCCCGTAAGCGGAGTATTTACGCCAAACAACCCACTATTAAGTATCTTCTGCAATACATCACATGACCCACTTATTCAATTACCTATCCTCATAAAAAACTGCTTATTTGGAATTGGAATCAATTAGATGCCAATATATCCTTACAAGCATGCCTAACACATGCATTGCACACATTAACCCTTACAGCAATGTAAGTGCAATGGTTTGTATTAGACCCTGTGTAAAAGATTATAAACAATCTACACATATACTGTTTAATGTGCAAAGAAAACCAACAACTGTGAACTTGCATAAACAATTTATTTGAAAACCCAATTAACATATAAATAAAAAAATATCAAATCATAAATTAAAGCAGGAGATCTCTGAGGTCCTGCAGGTCGGCTAGCAGGAGCCTCATTTCCCACTGGCTGCATGTGCAGTGGCACATAGGAGGTGCTGGAGTCCATCTGTGTGCAATTATATTTGTTTTGTATTATTATTTATTTTGCTACATTCCTGCCATGTTGTTTCTTTTTTGGATTTTGTATTTTTTGGTCATTGCATCACAGTGGCATTGACTGTGACATGTATAGAAATAAATTTGTTTACTTTACCCAAAAATGTGTGGTTTCATGAGTACATGTCGAATACACATGTGTATTGATAGTATTAAGATTCAGTCATGTCCATTGTTAGCAGTTTTTAAGTGTGGGACAAGTACAGCATATGTGGGGGATTACTAAGGTTTCCTTGAAGCAGCAATGGTTTCAATTAAAGCACTGACAAGCGGCCTATTAGTGAGTAATGAGTAAAGGAGTAGATTCTATTGGGTTCAGGTGTTAATGCTTGTAGTCATTAGGCGGTCCGTTCGCCTACCGCATGAACGAGTGGTGTCCGCAAAGCAATAGTACACTTGTGGACACCGCACATTTCTGCCCTTTTTGATCGCGTGCATTCGGAGTGCTATCCGAATGTACGCCCCCCAACATAAGTGTACTCCCCCGTGTCCGCCCATGTTTCCGCCCCGTTTTGCCCACTTTGAAACTACGCCCATGTGACATTCCGCATGACACCCATAATACGCCCATATTTCCCGACTGATTGCGGGGAACAGTTTTGTACGGGATTTGGCCGAACTGGTACGGAGTCAAGGCGTGGCACATGCGCGTTGCGTTCTCCACGCATGCGCAGACGCCGAAAAGACGCGATCCGAAAGTATGCGGTAAAGTCCGCGTCAATCAGAATAAGGGCCATAGTGACCCATAGCTACATTACAGAGCACGTTGTGACCCATTTCACCTTACACAGTACATATTCACATTACACAGCGCGTAGTGACCCATATTCACATTAAACTGCACCTAGGCAAGGCAAATGCCCTAGAAATTGCCTAGTTTTTCTATGCCTGCATGCAGAGGTGGACTTAAAATGGTGGGCCACCAAACTCAGAGATATGCTGCAGAGATTTAGTAACTAACATAATTCCTGGTCATCAACTGCAGTCAAGCATCCTGAACAAGGACATTGCTAACAGCATGTTCCCATGCGCAATACTACACACAGCAGCCAATGCCTTATACATGCACCTACTCTCCACTCAGCATAGTGCCCGACAATTTTCTTTAGCAGAGGAAAAAAAAATATAATATTTAAAAAAATGCTCTTAGTAAGATAGCTTGCCTTTATAATGACATCAGCAGCAGTGGTGTGTAGAATATCAGCAGTGGGCGCTACAATTGCGTTACATGTGGCCCGGGATTTCCCTATAGCCACCTGTCTCCCCCTCATCTCAGAGGCAGATACCCAGAGCCAGCAGCCTCCGATGTGCAGGAGCTCTATACACAGAAGAAGCGCACACAGCTGCAGCAAATAGCGGATCAGCGCTCTATATATAACTGCCGCCCCCACCACCTGGTAGAGCAGGGGATCTCTGGCAGGTGTGGGAAGGGAGGAAGCAGCAAGGAGATGGGCTTACCTCACGCTGCAGTGTCCAGTCTCACTGTTGAGACCCGGAAGCAGGGAAGCCGCGAACAGAGCTACAGCTTGATGAGGTAGCTCAGCAGAGGATCCACAGCAACTGTTGGAATGGATCTCTGATATGTATGCTGAGAGGAGGTGGCTTGAGCTGGGACACGCCACTGTGTCCTATCTCCCTCCTCAGCAGACTGCAGGCCATAATCTATTTGCCAGACAGGAAAATCTGGTCGCTGTGGCGGCCTGGTGCCCAGAGTTTGTCAAGCCCTGTTCTAGAAGGTGCTAAATAAATAAGAAGTAGAATATAATTGGTTGCTATGGGCAACATACCATCTTCAACAGAACTCCGATCATAGTAAATTTACCCCTTAGTGTTAGAATATTAGCTCATGCTCACATTTTATATAGTTTTCTTTCTCTGATGTAATTAGACTACTGAGTTTTCTTTGTAGCGCTATAGAGTGTATAGTTGTAGTGCCAGCGGTACCTCCTAGGTAGGTGCAGAAGTTGGAGAAAGCGATAGACACTGGCAAAACTTGTGGGTGGTGAGCCTAGGTGCAAAAATATAATTCGGGGCCTCTGCTACGCTCCAACCCAAGTTCATAATATGCAACATAGCAGTGGGTGACAGGTAGAGAAAGAGGGTGACAGAGAGAGGCATGGGGAGGCAGTGGGTTACAGGAAAGAAGAGGGTGACAGGAACTGCACTGGGCCCCTCAGTCCTCAGAGGCCCAGGTGCACTGCACCTACTGCACTAAGGGTAGTCCACCTCTGGATACAGATCTATGTTTATGTATGGCTACCCTTGGTATCATTACTTCCAAACTGGTTTGTGCCCATGAACTCTATGAGCTCAGAGAAAATATGAAAATCGCTTAGAACAAGTGATGGGCGTACTGGTCGACCATCATGCATGTTTGTCTCCATTATTTCACAAATCTTTATCACATCACCATTTACCTACTTTAATTGATGAGAACTTTTGGCAGGTCTCACTTAAAGTTTGCACACATTCCAGAATTGACGGGTGGAGGGATTTTGTATCAGAGAATTTTAACATTGCCAAATCAACTGTTACAGCATACCACTCTCAGAGTACTTATAAATTTAGATTTTTTTTTTGAGAATAAACATTTAATTGTACCTTTTCTATTGGTTATTATTACATATTATATCTAAGGCACAATATATTTGTAAATAATAGTGTTATGTGGGTATACATTGAACAGTTCTAGTCAAAAGTTTGGAACACCTTCTCATTCAGTGGATTTTACAGAATGCAGTTCCTGCTGCTCACATCCACTCATTTATATACTGTAGTCTATCCCTCTATTCCCACCTACATTTCTGTCCATAATTTTCTACTGATTCTCTACTGACTGCCACCTTTTTCCCACTCTGATCACATCTTCTCTCCTCCATACAAATTTTCTCCCAAGCTGCTCCACTTTTCTTCATTTGTATTGATTTGGACTTGTTTACTTGGGACCTGGCCTGGGCCCAGGGCAGCTGCTAATTAGAATTTAAATGTTGGTATGCTGCTGTCGCCATTCTAAGATGACTATTGCTACATCAATTCCATCCCATGCCTAACAACGCCTAAGTGTCATATTGGTATACTAAGTTTTATTTTGTTTTATAAATAGAAAATGTAGAGGAATCAAACACAACTGACAAGCAAACACTCCCAAGTGAAGAAATAACTGAGAAAATAGAACTGCATAGTACCCTTCAGGAAGAGGGTAAGAACTATTTTAAATTTCACGAAACACTACTTAAGATGTACATCTTATGATCAGTCATTTATACCCCATACTTATACACAGCAGATGGAGCAATGTTAGAATGCAGTACTTAGCACAATTTAATACTACCAATAATAGTCTGTGTGGACTGTAAATTCTGAAACGTAAACAAAAGTAAAAAAATAAATGGTACTTGTTTAGTTTCACGGCGGCCGATATATCGGATGCGATATCGGCTGATATATCGGCTGATCCGATGCGATTTTTGACCTGTTCATAACCCCACTATCCACTACGCATGGAGTTCATTTTATATAGTGTGGCGAGCGTAGCTAACCCCGCGAGGGGGCGCGGATTACTGCGCTCTCCACACTATATAAAATCAACTCCATGCGTAGAGGTTGTACCAAATAAATAAAACCCTTTCAACCTGTCAACCTTTTTTTTACTTGACAACTTTTAACCTTTTGCTTTTCTACAATTTGGGGTCAATCTATTGACTATCTTCTTTACTTTAACTCTATCAACCGGACTCCAGGAATATATAGTGCTGTTTACCATCATCTTAATATTCTATTTGATATCCCAATATTGCATAACTAATTGCACTATTGTATTTAATATAACAGGGACTTTTATATTCCTTCATATTGTAGGCCAAACTGAAGAAGTGACTGCTGATCATCCCGAGGTTCGGCAAATGGTGGAGGAAGCAGTGAAAATAGCAAGAGAGAGTCCAATCACACTAACTCCAGATGATTATATCAGTGCATTGGAGAAAGCCATCAAAGAGGTATTTCTCTACAGATACTCTGTTTTTACTGACAACTAATAGAGTTGGGGTGGAGCTTTGCCTTCAAAAGTAGGTTGTCCCTAAATAAAAGGATACTGATAAGTAGCAGTTTTTACACATTCATTGACATTTGAGACATAACTATATTGTTATTCACCCCATTTGGATGTATTATATATAGTTATCTTATTTATAAGGTAATTCAATTTGTGCTTTTTTGTTTTCAGTAACAGGCACACTGAATATTGCTACACTGTGTTCATTATACACAGTGTAAGGAATTTTAATTTTAATAATCTCTTTTAATTACATCATACAAATTAAAGTCATATATTGTGTGTTCTTTACAATAATGTAGTGAATGTGTGTGTGTGAAGCAGTGCTCATCTGACATATGTTTATTTACTGCATAGTTCCATGAAGAAAGGAAAGAGAGGTTTCCTGATTCCCAACCAGTTGGAGGATGGGTGGTAGATAATTTCCCTAATTCACCAAATTATTGGATTCCATTGATGGAAAAGGGACTTCTTCCAGACACTGTCATTTGTTTAAGAAATGAAATAAGTAATGGTGAGTATAACAGTTAGCAGTATATATCACATTTTTACATAAACAGCCATGTGCCATAACCAGTGGCGGCTTTTGACCTCTGTGGCGACGCAATGATGAAATCTAAATCAAAATCTACAAAACTGCACTAAGAAAACTATTCAGTGTATGAAGTGATATAATAATAGATTTTTTTCAGTAATAAGTTGGCTATAAAATTAGTACCATAGATGACAATAAAATAAACCACATAAATATCTCTTTGATTAATAATGCACCTCTCTTATTGGGTAAGTAAAAGTTTGATTAGAGGAGTCCCATTACCATAGTGACCCTTGAATTGTAAGGGATCCTGATAGGGGTAATAAGTCCCAGTTTGGAAACGGTCCACTCACAATTTTGAGGGTCCCCCCTTGAGGATATCTTTCATGTTCTGGGTGGAAAGTCCTCTGGAGTGTCTGCAGATAGAATAGTAAGTCAGTGGGACAGGTGGCTATTTTTACAGTTTATCGCTTTCTATTAAATTTAGAAAAAACTATTGTAGACAGTCTGAGTTCTCGAAATATTGTGATGTTCTTGGCCCAGGCAAAAATTATGTATATTCCCGAGACTACAATGGGACACTGCCCTTATTGCACAGTTTTCCATTTAGGCTTTATTTCCGATTGCTTGGTATATACAGTTATACTACAGCCTTATTTTATTTATTTGTGTGAATTTTAGGAAATTATTTATTGAATAGACTGTACCTGCTGAATGAAGAAGAGATAAATAATAATATATTACAAAGGCTTCAGAAGGAAAGAGCAAGAAAGTTGCAAGAAGAAGAGGAAGCAAGGTATTTACTTATCCTTATTTTAGCCTTGAAAGAATTTCCAGTAATTGATTAAGAAAAATATCTATGCTGTCAGGACATGTGCTGCTTTAAGAAGATGTTGCAACATATAGTATATCATATAAAAAGGTGATAGACCTATTGGGAGAAATGTACTAAGATGAGAATAAGACTTCACATGTGATGTTGCTATGGGCAACCAGTCGGAATATACTTCTTATTTATTTAGCACCCTCTAGAAGATAGTAGACAGGATCTGATTGGTTGCCCATAGCAACATCACAGGTGAAGTCTTATTCCCATCTTAGTAAATTTCCCTCATTGTGTCTAAAATTGGTGGGGGAAATTTGCTAAGATTGAATGGGTATGAATACACGTATTTGTACTCATTCGATGTGAAATACATCTGGTAAATTAGCTTTTGCTAATTTACTATTAGCTGAATTCAGCTGATTTGCCTATTTATATATGGCAAGATCAGCTGAACCACAAGTCCCAGCATGCGGGGCATGAATGGGCAACACTGGTTCTTGTAGTTCCACAACACTAATGCTGAAATAAAACACACACACTAATAAATTAAAACTTTAATACATACTACATACATACACACATACATACTTACTTATAGGGTCCACCGAAGGCCTGTCTGCTTCTCCGATAGAATCCATAGGGGTATCTGTGAAAACAATTATACTCACCATTCCCTCTGGTATAGATCCCGTCCTCTTCGGTCCATGTAGCATCCACCTGACTGAGGAGCCACAAGTGTGTTGAAGACATTCACCGGATCCTCCCTTTAGAAGCGGGCTCCAGGGGAGCATCTCGCCTGATTGGTTCTGCGTGCTCCCATAGAAGCCCATGTTAGGAATTTAACATGAGATTTTATGGGGCCGCGCAAAGCAAACTATAGGTGCAATAAAGTAATAACGGTAAAACATGCTTACCATTTAGCCAACTATAGGTGCAATAAAGTAAAAATGGTAAAACATGCTTACCAATTAGCCAGACATGGTTCTCTATCCCACTGGCGTTTCCTACACTGGAAACTGCACTGCTACGGATTATGTTGTCTTCCAAGCCGCCATTTGGTAAACAAACAAGAAGGCAGACTTGGCGGACTACAGGTAGCAAGCTGATAGCCACCACCAAAAAAGGCAGGCACACCATGCGGTTCTCATGTCGGGCGCCACAGGATTTCCGGTTGGAATGTGCCCCAATACAGGAAATATCATGCATTCCATAGCAAATCGCGGCCGACATGTGTTCCACAGTAAGTGGAACGCACCTGTCAATTGTTGTGAAAGAACAGCAGGCAATTTAACAGGAGGTGTCCAATCAGTAAAAGGGGACTCTAACTGGACATAATGTTTACACAAACTAAAACCAATAAAATCCACACGACAAATAAAAACAAACAGGACATTAATTAAAAGCAACAGGTGGTGTAATATACCAGCATTCCTAAACCTATCTATACTCAGTTGAGTTCTTGGCATCTATGTTGGAATTGGTACTGGAATTCAATCACTTCACTTATCACTTCAATTAGCAGGGACTGCAATGGGCTCAAATGTAGCACCCAGCTATGCAAATATATATATGGATGATTATGAACAACTTCACATTTTACAGCATAATGTGGAACACCTTGTGTATTTCAAGATTGGTTGACCAATTCCTGATGGCCATCCACTGAGTAAGATCTTCTGGTGCTTATTAGGAACAATGGCTATAGTCCCAAGATGATATTATAACTTTTTTTTCTTATAGTGGAGCTCAAGGTTTTCAGGATTGGTGCTGCTATATTGTGATGTCTCATGAGATAGCTAGAACACCAATAACCCAGGGAAACGTGCTGCGCTTGTCTAAACCACCACTTGGAACCCATACCCAGGCTGAATTACCCCTGACAGGATATATTATTGGAACCTTGCTCCACCACATGCAGTACTGCAGCACCACTCCTGAAAATCTGGAGCTATCACCTGCACCATAGCCAACTCCAATATAACCATAGCTAATATCTATGCCCCCAACCAAGGCCAGCCGGCCTTCATAGAGAAAATGCTAGATAAAATATCGAACCTCCGTATCGGCCTTCTGGTCATTGGTGGGGATCTGAATTGGGCCTTAGACCCCCGACTAGATGCCTCCTCTGGACCCTCCTGCCCCGAGCGGACGCTACGCAGGGTCAGGCGCTTGCTCCACACTCACCAGCTGTCCGACATCTGGCGTATCCTGCACCCGTCCGAAAGAGACTACACACACTTTCCCCCCCCCCCCCACCAATCCTACTCGAGGATAGACTACATATTGATAGACCATAACCATCTTCAGTCTGCCTGTGATGCTAAAATTGGCCCAGTGACTTGGTCCGACCATGCCCCCATTTCACTAGATTTTTCTTTGAGTCCTGCCTCGTCACTATACCGACCCTGGTGCTTAAATGAATCCTTGCTTAACGATGCATATTGCAGATCGCAATTAGACGAGGCCATCAAGGATTACATTGAGCATAACTCGACCCCAGATGTATCCAAACTCTCAATTTGGGAGGCGCATAAATGTGTTCTGAGGGGGAAATGTATACAGCTAAGCTCCTTCCTTAAAAAACAGAGGACTGGCCAGATTGAGAAACTCCTTAAGGATATACAAAGCCTCGAATCATCCCATAAAACTACCCTCTCCTCAGACACCTACTCAGAACTCCTAGCTGCTCGGTCAGAATTAAACAAGATCCTCCTAGATAAGATTAAATTCTCTTACAGAAAATGCAGAGGCAAATATTATAAATGGGGAAACAAACCTGGCAAAATGCTGGCCCGTGCGCTCCGCGAAAAAAGAGCCACCTCCTTCATACCCTCTATTGGAGATGGAGAAGGCCATATTCTCCACGAAACCGATAAGATAGCGGAGACCTTCTGCTCCTATTACTCCTCGCTTTACAATCTCCCACCCACGGGCCCCCCCTCAGAAACCGGGGAAAAGCAACGCGCGATAGGTGAATATCTCACCAGGGTAGGGTTCCCGAAGCTCAGCCCAGCTAACATAGAGGAGCTAGAAAAACCATTCACGCTACACGAATTAGAAGAAGCCATAAAATCGACTCCCACCGGGAAGAGCCCAGGCCCTGACGGCTTCCCCATTGTTTACTATAAGGCCTTTAAAGACAGATTGATCCCCATGCTATTGGAAGCTTTCAACTCAGTTTCAGATTCGTCCCCCTTCTCCTCCCAATCCCTTGAAGCTATAATTACAGTGATTCCCAAGGAAGGCAAAGACCCGTCCCTGTGTCCCAGCTACCGCCCTATATCACTCTTGAATTCGGATTTAAAACTCTTCGCCAAACTCTTAGCAAATAGAATGAAACTGCTCCTCCCTAGCATCATACACAGCGACCAGGTTGGATTTGTCCCGGGACGTGAGGCCCGTGACAACACCTCCAAAATCCTGGCCCTTGTCCATCACATCTCCAAAACGGGAGCACCAGCGATCCTGCTCTCCACCGACGCGGAAAAAGTGTTTGACAGGGTTGACTGGAACTTCATGTCGGGCATCCTCCAACACATGGGACTAGGTCCCACCTTCTCCCAACACATCCTCTCCCTTTACCGTAGCCCTTCGGCAAGGGTCAGGGTAAACGGCACTCTCTCCCCCTCCTTTAATATCAGGAACGGCACCCGCCAGGGATGCCCCCTTTCGCCGCTGATATTTGTTCTGTGCATGGAGGCACTAGCCCTTTCTATCAGAGCGAATCCCAACATCTCCGGCTTTACCCTCCACGGCCAAGAATATAAACTGGCCTTATTCGCAGACGACTTACTCGCAACACTTACCTCTCCAGTCACCTCCCTCCCTAACCTAATGGAGGAGTTTCGCCTCTTTGGAACTCTTTCCAACTTTAAAATCAACTACACAAAATCAATTGCACTTAACATCACAACGCCCCCTAATGTAATCACCGGCCTCAAAGCAGCGTTTCCCTTCACCTGGCATGACTCCCAATTAAAATATCTAGGAGTAGTCATCACCAGAAGCCCCTCACAGCTTTTTGAGGCTAACTTCACTCCCCTTCTCGCAAAACTGCGACACGACCTGTGTGCGTGGAGGGCTCGGCCCTTCTCGTGGTTTGGCAGATTGGGAATCCTGAAGATGAATTTCCTCCCTAGGATCTTATATCTCCTTCAAACCCTGCCCATTAAGATCCCCCAACACTGGTTCAAGGACATACAGGCCATTATACGGGACTTTGTATGGGCAGGAAAGCGACCGCGTTTGAGACTGGATCTCCTACACAGAACAACACTCAAAGGGGGCCTTCGACTTCCAAACATTTAAGGGTACTATCAGGCATCCCTGCTAACTAGAATCCTTGAATGGTCAAGAAGGGATACATCGAAGCAATGGGTTCAGATTGAGCAGCAGGAAATACACATTCCGGTATACCTCGCCCCGTGGCTCCCCTCCTTGCCTGGTTTGGACCACCCCACGATAGGCCCCACTATGCAAACCTGGAAATCTCTTAGGAAACTCCCCTCTATCTCCTCAAAGGCCTCTCCGTTTAAGTCCTTCCTTGCCCTTGACAGCTTTTCCCCAGGTACCGACCTAAAGGCCTTCAGCTGCTGGCTAGATAGGGGGCTCTTCCGGATGGGTCAGCTGGTAAGAGGGGGACGCCTTCTGTCTTTTGCTGAAGCTAAAGCTGAATGGAATCTGCCGGAAGTGGAATTCTGGCGATACCTTCAGGTCCGTCACTACCTCCATTCCCTCGGCCCTCCCACCGCACTTACCACACCCCCGTCACCCTTTGAACTCCTCTGCACCAATTCGTCCCCTCCCCAACGCACCATCTCTACGCTATATAACCTTATTTTGGCAGATAATAGCCTCAAACTCCCTCACTTTACGGCAACATGGGACCGCGAATTGGGAATAGAAATAGGAGAAACTAACTGGGAAAAGATTTTCTGTCTGGCCCACGCTTGCTCCACTAGTGTAGGAGTTCGCGAGACACAATACAAACTTCTGTCCCGCTGGTACAGATGCCCAGATACTCTCTCCAAAATGGGTACCGGAGCTCCCAATATCTGCTGGCGCTGCACGGGAGCCCCAGGGAACCCACTCCATATATGGTGGCAATGCCCCCTCATTCGGCCTTTCTGGACAGAAATCATCAGGTTGTCGGGGATTATCCTAGGAGATCAGATCCCCACCGACCAACTATTTTGGCTGTTTCACCTATCCCCAGCCCCTCTCTCGAGATACAAAAACTCTCTGCTGTGTCACCTGAACAACGCAGCTAAATCGGTTATTCCGGTGAGATGGCGTTCCACCTCTCCTCCAACAATAAAAGACTGGTTCAAAAAAATAGACTTTTACATGGACATGGAGGACATTCTGTCTTCGGCTGACGATAGACATGCCCAGTTTAGGACTACGTGGTCCAGATGGCTGCTCTTCAGGGACACAAAGACCTACAAGGACGTAATGGCCTCCCTGTCCCCCTAGTGTTCCCACCGCCCCCCCAGCGTCCTGGAAGCTCATCGCCCTCCCACCGCGCTCCCTCTCCTGCCGACCCTCTCCTCTGGTGAAAGTATGTGTCGATCAGCTCACACATCTCCGTATACATATATACCAGATGTCTTAGCCTTGTTATTGATACACTCTTAAATATACCGGAATACCCCCCCCCCTCTCCCCCCCTCCCCCTCCCCCCCTCCCCCTCCCCCACCTCTATCCATCCTCTCCCCATTTATCTTCCCCTTTCTTCATACTTGCACTACTGTTTATGCACCAGTTTTCTTTTTTTTTTTTATTAATGTGATTTACTAAGCTAACGCATTGTCCCATGCTGGACAAACTCATAACCGAACTGTAGTGTAAAAGTTGTACCTAAAATCAATAAAAACTTATTGGATACTGAAAATCTGGAGCTAGACTTTGAGGATAAAAATTTGTGCCATGATCTTGGACTGGGATACGGTCATTGGGTCACCAGCAAGTTGTTAGACAGTCATTAGATCAACACCATTAGGTCGATATGCAGGAAGGTCGATGTAAGGCTAGGTCGACATGGGTTAGGTCGACAGGGCCATTAGGTCGACAGGGTCATTAGGTCAACGTGGGCAAGGTCAACATAGTGTTTTTCACTGTCTTTTGAGCCGACAAGTGCTGACTGGTGGTATTTCATACCTTATCATCCACTAGGGCATGGGGGAGAATAAAATAGTGTGCCGAGCGTAGCGAGGCACCGAGCCTGAAGCATGGAGAGCGCAGTAAGCCATGCGAGGGGACTCGGTGCACTTTAACCTGTGTCCATGTTGACATTCGGGTCAAAAAGCAGTAAAAAAAACCATGTCGACCTAACCCTTGTCGACCTAATGACCCTGTCGACCTTATGACCCCGTCGACCTAACCCATGTCGACCTAGACACATGTTGACCTAAATGCATGTCGACCTAATGATGTCAACCTAATGACTGTTTAACAACTTGATGGTGACCAACTTATCCACACCCCTTGGACTATAGCCATTTTTCCTAAAAAACACCAGAGAATCCTGGTCCTGGGACTTCTGCAAATCAATTGATTCCCAGTGGCTTCACTCCCTAATATATACATATATATATATATATATATATATATATATATATATATATTTGTATTCTATTTTTAATATACAGTCTATTAACAATTTATTTTGAGTCAGCCAGTGCTGACATTTCCTTTTTTGCTTATAATGCCGTGAGCCCATGAGGTCTTAATAATCACTAGGTAATGGATATATAACTGTTTCAACATTTATCTTAATATTATATATCTTAATATATCAGGAATTTTTTATACCATTTATTTCCTGCATGTTCCTTTTTTATTATTATTATTATTATTATTATTATTATTATTATTAAATGTGCAAAATAGCTAAAGTAGTAAACTATATATTTTAAGAAAAGAACAGCAAGAAATAATGAAGTTACAGGAAGAACAAAAGCAAAGGCTGGAAGAGTCACAACACACAGAAGACCAGACAGAAGGTTAGTACAATTATTATATTTCCCAGCACAAAAATGCTGAATTATACATATGTTATTTATATAGAATCTTATTTTTGTATATACTGATGGTGACTAGCTACACTATAATAATGCAATAAATATAAAATTAAATGTAGAGTAGATCATATAGTTGAAATTAATATAAAAAGCACCTCTGAAACTTAATAACTATCATTTTAATGTACAATGATATTTTTCCAATCCATTCAATATTAAGAATATAAATATATAAATAGCTAAATATATAATATATACTTTAAATACTTTAAATATAAATATATATATATATTTATATTTAAAGTATATATTATATATTTATCTATTTATATATTTATATTCTTAATATTGAATGGATTGGAAAAAAATCATTGTGTATATATATATATATATATATATATATATATATATATATATATATATATATATATATATATATATACAGGTTGAGTATCTCGTATCCGAGTATCCATTATCCGAATTATTCCAAAAACCATACATTCCAGAAATTGGAATTTTTTTTTTTTGCTGCTAAAAACTTACTGGGGACATTTGTAATAGCACTACTGAGGACATGATATGTAACTGGCACTATATATTTGCAAGAAAATGATTGCTTGGCATTCAAATTCAGTGCCTGAGATAGTACACAAATTTTGTTTCATGTTTTGAAACCTTGTTTTTTGAACAAATAAAATATATTTGTGTGCATTTCATGTGGTTGATGTGTTTATACAGCATAAATGCAAGATACTTCAAAATACATCACTGAAAATTAAAATATTCCGAAATACAGAATAATCCGTTATCCAAAATTCTGCTGGTCTCAAGCATTTTGGATAAGGGATACTCAACCTGTATATAGAAAAAGAAATGGGAGGAGGCGCGCATGTGAGTAACACATATAACAAATTGTACTAATGCAACAAAGCTCACATACACAGAAGTTTAAAACAAACAGCTCGTTTGTCACCAGCGTCCACAGTATGGTACACTTCAGGTTCACCCAACACGTCGGTAAAGGTACACACGGACCAGCGTGGATCACAGCTCCGTCTCGCCAGGGGGTCAGACCATCGGTTTACGTCGGACAGGAACACCCTCAACGCGTTTCGTCACGATGGACTTCCTCCTGACGAAGTTCATCATGACGAAACGTGTTGAGGGTGTTCCTGTCCGACGTAAACCGATGATCTGACCCCCTGGCGAGACGGAGCTGTGATCCACGCTGGTCCGTGTGTACCTTTACCGCCGTGCTGGGTGAACCTGAAGTGTACCATACTGTGAACGCTGGTGACAAACGAGCTGTTTGTTTTAAACTTCTGTGTATGTGAGCTTTGTTGCATTAGTAAAATTTGTTATATGTGTTACTCACATGCGCGCCTCCTCCCATTTATTTTTCTACATGTGCCTGAATTCTTAGAGGTTGGAGATAGCCTCTATTGTGCAGGAAAGGCTGTGTCACGGAAAGGTGTATATCTAAGTTACCATTCACTCTGAATGAAAAAAGACAGAGCGCTCTTCAGATTACTGGTTGTATATATATATATACACTGCTCAAAAAATAAAGGGAACACTTAAACAACACAATCTAACGCCAAGTCAATCACACTATTGATTGACAATCAATTTTGCATGCAGTGGTGCAAATGGAATAGACAACAGGTGGAAATTATAGGCAATTAGCAAGACACCCCCAATAAAGGAGTTGTTCTGCAGGTGGTGACCACAGACCACTTCTAAGCTCCTATGCTTTCTGACTGATGTTTTGGTCACTTTTGAAAGCTGGTGGTGCTTTCAATCTAGTGGTAGCATGAGACGGAGTCTACAACCCACACAAGTGGCTCAGGTAGTGTAGCTCATCCAGAATGGCACATCAATGCGAGCTGTGGCAAAAAGGTTTTCTGTGTCTGTCAGCGAAGTATCCAGAGCATGGAGGTGCTACCAGGAGATAGGCCAGTACATCAGGAGATATGGAGGAGGCCGTAGGACGGCAACAACCCAGCAGCAGGACCGCTACCTCCGCCTTTGTGCAAGGAGGAACAGGTGGAGCACTGCCAGAGCCCTGCAAAATGACCTCCAGCAGACCACAAATGTGCATGTGTCTACTCAAATGGTTAGAAACAGACTCCATGAGGGTGGTATGAGGGCCCGACATCCACAGGTGGGGGTTGTGCTTACAGCGCAACATCGTGCAGACCCCTTGTGAGACCATATGCTGGTGCGGTTGGCCCTAGGTTCCTCCTAATGCAAGACAATGCTAGACCTCATGTGGCTGGAGTGTGTCAGTAGTTCCTGCAAGATGACCGCATTGATGCTATGCTATGGGCTGGCCCGCCCATTCCCCAGACCTGAATGCAATTGAGTACATCCAGGACATCATGCCTCGCTCCATCCATCACATTGCACCACAGACTTTCCAGGAGTTGGCAGATGCTTTAGTCCAGGTCTCGGAGGAGATCCCTCAGGAGACCATCTGCCACCTCATCAGGAGCATGCCCAGGCTTTGTAGGGAGTGTTCCCTTTATTTTTTTGAGCAGTATATATATATATATATATATATACATACATGTATGAGAAGGTTTTGTCACACAAAAAGGGATTGGTAAAAATTAAAGCTTTAACTTGTAAGGAGAGTCTGTCAAATTTTAGATTATTTACAGTGGAAAATATATTGTTAGTAAACATTATTGCTGAAGCACTTAAAACAGGCACGTCCAAACTATAGCCCTCCAGCTGTTGTGAAACTACACATCCCAGCATGCCTTGCCATAGTTTTAGCATTCCCTAATAGCAAAACTGTCGCAAGGCATGATAGTACTTGTAGTTTCACAACAGCTGGAGGGCCGTAGTTTGGACATGCCTGACTTAAAGGCTCCCAACCACTAGTGCGATATGGGCACTTTTCATGCAATTCTGACAAATTGTTGTGACGAATCACATAAAAAATTTCACTATCGGATCCTGCAGCCATGACTGGGATCACTTATTATATATTGTATACAAAAGGCTGTCAGGGAGCTGCTGGGTGAGTTGGTGCAAGGTACCGCATGTGATGCCTCACACAAGTGGATAGGGTCCTTAAGGCTATGTTCACTTCCGGACAACCTGTAACCCGGTCCGGGTGTGGATCAGTTGGTCACCACAAAGTTGTTAGACAGTAATTAGGTTGACATGCATTTAGGTCAACGTATGTCTAGGTCAACATGCAGGAAGGTCGACATGAGTCTAGGTCGACATGGGTTAGGTCGACAGGGTCATACGTTTGACAGGGTTGTTAGGTCGACATGGGTTAGGGCGACAGTCAAAAGGTTGACATGGGGTTTTTCACTTTTTTTACCTGAATGTCGACACAGTGGACATGGACAAAGGTGAAAGTGCCCCGCGTCCCCTCGCGTGGCTCGCTGCACTCGCCATTTATGCTCGGCACACTATTTTATTCTCCCACCATGCCCTAGTGGATGGTAGGGCATGAAATATCGCCTGTCGGCATATATTTACTATACCAGTTCTTTTTCATCTTAATTTGTACACAAAGAAGGGAAAAGATTCAGCAGGTATCTAGTAGACTGGAATAAAAGATTGCCTATTTATTTTTTGGTACTATCACGGCGTCCACTACCCCATTTGCGTAGAGGGCTATTCTGGGTAGTGAAATCGCATTGCATCGCCTTGCATGCCATATTGTATGGCATGCGATGCGATGCAATGCGATTTTCCTATGTAATATATTCACTGCTCTGTGTCAGTGAATCCATTAATAAGATAGGATGCGCTAAAAAATTGCATTGCATCACATGCCATTATTGTATGGCATGCGATGCGATGAGATATCATTAAATGGATTCAGTATTGAATCCCGGCGGTCGGGAACCCGGCGTTCAGAATCCCGACGCCGGAATCCCGACAGCCGAAATGCCGACAAGGGGGGTACGTGGATCGCCCCCCCTTGCGGGCTCGCTGCGCTCGCCACGCAGCGGGCCCGGTGCCTCGCTACGCTCGGCACACTAATTTATTCTCCCTCCAGGGGTGTCGTGGACACCCCAGGAGGGAGAAAGTGTCGGCATTTCGGCGGTCGGGATTCCGGCGTCGGGATTCTGAACGCCGGGATCCCGACCGCCGGGATCGTAACTGCATCCCCATTAAATGCCATTATAAGCATCAAAAATCGCATTGCATCGCATGCCATACCATAACGGCTTGCAATGCGATGCGATTTCACTACGTTTGCATACATAGTAAATTCGGGCGCCGTGATAATACACAAGTACCTATTTTTTGTTAGGTAGGAATTACAATCTTGTACTAACTTTACATATATCAAGGACTACAGAATTATTTGGTGATATGGAGTCAATTTAACTTTCTTTTTTTCCAGACGCTAGTGATCAAATTCCAATGGATCAAGTTGTTTCTCCAGAAACTACTTCTTTAAAAGAGGAATCAAAGACCAGTGTTGTGGAGACAGACCCACAACCAGATCTGGAACTGCCATTGGAACCACAACAAGGTTAACTAATTGTTTAATTTTTTTCCCCATGTTGATGTCCCTTATTTTAAATTATTGTTTCCTTTTATTCAAAATTTACTACTAATATACTGAGTAAATACCAGTCTATATAAAATTGAATAGAAAATATATAATGAGTTTTTGTTGCACTTTCAAAATAAATAAAGTAACCAAACTTTAGAATCATTAAATAGTGATCCCCATTACCTTTTCTAGTTATACAACCCTACAAGGTTACCATTATAACCGTTATAGCGCCTGGGTAAAATTCTAATTTTTAACAATTTGACCTTGTTCTAGACTTTAAACAAGTTGCTAAATGATAACCTATCATAAAGCTACAATGAGGTCAAACTCTATTCCAAGCACTGGAAATAAACCTGAAAGAATAAGCCATATTGAATTCACTAGAAAAGCTTTTTGACTTCCCTCCTGGTGCAGTTTAGAGATGTTATCCCAACCCTGTCGCCCCCCCAAGATTAAACATATTGTTAAGTAACCATGTTTGCATCTACTAATGCTGCATTTTTCCCCCATCACCCTATTCACCCATGTCACCTATTTTTAAATATCATCTTGGGTGTTCCTGTCACACAACCCAGATAACGTCCCCTTTTTCTTTTCTCAATGTTTGACTGTTACTTACACTATGTTATTACTTTTTTCTCCACTGTTCTTTTGTAATTGCCCAAAGCCACGGCACAGTTATGGGTATATTTACTAAAGTGCATGTTTTTTAATTAGAGATGTTGCCTATCTACAACCAATCAGATTGTAGATATTATCTTCTAGAAACTGCTAGATAAAACATAAGTAGAATCTGATTGCTTGCTATGGGCAGCATCCAGATCTAAAACCAACGCTCTAGTAAACATACTCATTGTCAAAATTGTCATTTGTCAAGTTTCCTATACTGCACCTGGTATGTTAGCATAGTAGTAACATTTAATTGTTTGCACCATCTTATTTGGCACAAAGTGACGGCATTGCGGCGATTGGGATTCCGGTGTCCGTATTTCAACTGCCGGGATTCCGACTGCCGGCATATTGACTGCATCCCCATAAAAGGCCTTTTAAATCAATATAAAGAACCATTAAATCAATAAAAAGAGTGCATCAATTTTACTTGAATTCTATGTTTGTATAGCATGATCACTTTCCCAATAAAAACAAAACATATATATATATATATATATATATATATATATAAGCATTGTCTCCTGCAAGTAGAGTAACCTTGCTTACCCAAGTTATAATAATGTGGGGAACATTCACACAGCACAGCGAAAACATTTAATTTTCTTGTGAGAGAGCTATTCTGCTCTCTCACAAGAAAACTGGGGCCAAATGTAATACGGTATGAGAATCAGAAAGTGAGAGATGTTGGGAGAGTTTTCCCATTTTTCTTAAAGCGGCGATCATTTACACTGCATTTAAACATGCACTGATTTTGCAGTGTAAATGATTGCTTCTTTAAAAAATGGGAAAACTCTCCCAATGTCTCTCACTTTCTGTTTCTCACACCCTATTACATTTGGCCCTCGATGTCATCTACTTTTGTGATATGAAAGCGAGTTACCACACACGTGCGTGAGAGTAACTAACCCGTGATGATCAGCAGCCTTGACCAATGGATTTAAATTGACAACTGTATTACATGGTAAACCAAGCTTGTTTAGCATTTATTACAGTTGCAGCTCTAAATCCATTGGTCAATGCCACTGATCATTGGCAACTTTGACAACCATAGGTATACTAAACCTAGAAAAATATAAAACCAACCGTGGGAGAGTATTACATTTGGTTTATGACATTTTTTTCTTTTGGCATTTTTCTCTTTTTTTGTGCTTAGATTGCTTGTGGAAGCAATTGCTTTTATGAATAATTACAATGTGAGATTTTTATTTGTACCCAGAAATCACTTTACCTGAGGTTCCTGAGGGGGGATTTCCAGATGTACCCGAGGTAGAACCGCTGAAGGCACTCATAAATACATTCAATGAAGAGTGGCAACTTCTGGAGCCAGTGTTCACTGACGCATCCCAAGTAAATGTTGCTTATCTGGAAGTGGCTGATAAATCACCAGAAACACTTCTGCAAGAAGCTGCCACTTGTATGACAAGTGAGTTTGTGGAAATTTACTAAAGTTTTATTATTAGAAGAAGAGGGAGAATTGCTGATATTCAGGATGTGTGGTGTGTACCACTGTGAGCGGAGGAAAAGTGTATTTTTACATTACTGGTCAAGGTACTCGGCATTTAAAGCAGGTTAGACATGGGAGATGGCTGGCATTTAGAAGCTGAAGTAACACAGGCAGGAAGAAGTATTGTATTACATAGAAACTTATCATCCTTTCACTCTGCCCTCAATATCCCAGGCTATTGCATGTGAATGCGCAGCAATCCGGGTTATTGTGCAGTGTGAAAGGACCAGGTGAAATAAGCCTTATCAAGAGATTTGACAGTTCATCTCCAAGTACCAGCTCGGGACCTGACAGTAATGTCACCAGCCCA
Organism: Crinia signifera; assembly: GCF_055691185.1. Lineage (NCBI taxonomy): Eukaryota > Metazoa > Chordata > Amphibia > Anura > Myobatrachidae > Crinia > Crinia signifera. The sequence continues at coordinate 168,823,067 of NC_139219.1, forward strand.
ACAATTAGCTGGTTGTGCCTCCTGTCTAAAAGCGCACTCAGACGGGTTGCACTTGAGATGGATGTGCCCATGTATGTATACAATTCTGGGTGTGTTCTGTAGGAAAGTTGGAGTCTATATCAATCTGCGCAAATTGGGCAGCCTATATTTGATTGGGGTAAGGGATATCACCTAATCCCTAAATGTATAGTAATGGGTGCAGACCTGGGAAAAACGTGAAGATAATGTCTGCGCCCGGAACACTGCAGCCTAAGATACACCTGAGACTCCTTGGATCTCAAACACTACACAAGACAAAAATGGTGATCTTTTGGCGCTAAATTCCCCTTTGCTCCACACTTCTAGGTTACGTGATCCTAGATGATCTTCCGTGTCAGCACTCCCTCGGTCTGGTAGTTCCCATCCAACCAAAAGAACTGACCTTGGAGATGTGCCCTATATGCACGTAATGGTTTCTTTTCAGGTTATTCCTTATTTCCAATATACAGATGACAAGTTGTTTCAAACTGGAATCATCAATCAGAAGACTAATAAGGAGTAGACTCACCAAAAGTAGGTGCCCTATATGCTTTTTCAAGGGCTGATATACAGCCTGAAACGCGTTGGTAATTGGAGGAAGGAGGACACTTGGGAAGCTCAAGAATTGGCGCTGTGAGTCATCTTCAGCCATTGGGGGACCCTCTCATCCGGATAGGGAGGTAACCCAGGCAACCGTGAGCACCCAGTGTTCCCCAAAAGTTTTTAACACAATGTATGGATTTTATCGTTGTTACTGCTGAAAATAAAACCTGTTTGGATCCACTTTTGGAGTGAGGATTTCTTATACCCTGTGTGAGGAGGAGAAACAAGTGAAAGAAACCTTTCCGTGCATATAGGGCACCTACTTTTGGTGAGTCTACTCCTTATTAGTCTTCTGATTGATGATTCCAGTTTGAAACAACTTGTCATCTGTATATTGGAAATAAGGAATAACCTCAAAAGAAACCATTACGTGCATATAGGGCACATCTCCAAGGTCAGTTCTGTTGGTTGGATGGGATCTACCAGACCGAGGGAGTGCTGACACGGGAGATCATCTAGGATCACGTAACCTAGAAGTGTGGAGCAAAGGGGAACTTAGCTCCAAAAGATCACCATTTTTGTCTTATGGGTGCAGACCTGCATAGCAGTGTGAAAGTGTTTTTACCTACTATTATTTTCTCCTCTTTGGGAGAAGCCTGTAGAGAAGACACTGCTGTGACATGCAAACATATAATCAAGCCCCACACCCATTCCATCAAAATGCTGCAGTTCGCAGGTCTTGGGAAAGGAGGTGATTCCAAAATTACACAAAATTACAGGATACTTGTCATTTAGCCACACTCCATTCTCACAGTGCCGTTGCTTGCCTCCAGCCTCTTGCCTTGCCATCCTGCCCACATCACTGAGATGCAGGTGGGATGTGGGGGATCTGCATTGGAATGCAAGCATCACAAAGATGTGTGTGTGTGTGTGTGTATATATATATATATATATATATATTTTTTTTTTTATTATTTTTTTTTTTTTTTAAGTGGGTGGGCACTAAAAACCTCCAAACAATACCTCTGTATATAGATATTGATATATATTTCTTCTTCAGAAACATTTCAGTATCAAGGCAGGGAAGTATCTTCTCAGGACATAGATGAAGAGGCAGAAGACATGCAGGCAGAGCTGGAAGCTGAGGAACAAGAAGAAGGGGAGGAAGAGGAAGAACTTGGAAGAGAAGAGGCAGAGGAAGAAGAAGTAGGTGTTCAATCAATGCTTATTACAGCTGAATTCATAAAGAAGCTCATTTAGAGTAGTTATTATTTTCTGTGTAATACATCATAATACTGCTCAAATGCAACAAATATTTGTACACCTATGTCTATGGGGAAATAAATATCTGGACTGGTCAGTTAGAGCCCTTTCAGCATGACTGGTAAATTAACTATTCACAGGATTTAACAAATAGAATCCAGGATAAGTTCACAAACATATGTGTTAACATGGTTACTGTATCCGAAAACATTTATGGAGGATTTAATTTCGAGCCTGCTGAGTCTAAAAAAATCCTTTTAGGATGCATATCTCTGCCAAAAACCTGCGCTTGATGCCTACTTACCCTGTCCGATGGTCCATGTATTGTCCACTTCTCCCCTTTCCTCTACAGCATTATCTTCCCATGTTCCACACCACACCATTAGAAGCACACCATCAAGGGTGGATGTGCTGCATTTTTCACGACTTCAATGGTTAGTTAATTGCTGAAGTCAAGGAGGCCATATCCAAGGAGGCCATATCCAAGACTGAGCTGCCTCTTTAAACCCCACTCAGGCTGCAGAAAGCTTACAGAGTGTTATGCCCTTATTCCTATTTCTGATTACCTCTTGGTGTACCAGGTGTTGCTTGCATCCTGACCTTGTACCAGTGCCTGTTTCACAGACCATTCTTCCTGTTACCTCATTGTGCTAGTGGACCTGAGTTTTGTATTGTTTCACTATTTGTAGTAACTAACCCCCGGTGGCCCCTGGTGAACACAGAGGTGGGGGTGGAGGCAGGAGGGGAGAGTATGGTATCATTAGACTATGCACCTCTTCACTGCACTACTAATCTAGAGTTACATCTGACTTACATATGCAGGGCTTTAGCATATAGATAATGGGCACAGGTTGTGTAGTGCACATTGGCACACTCAGCACCCAGAGATCTGTGGTGCCATATGTCATGTGGTATATTGCTGGCAGAAGTGAATGCCCTAGCAGTGTGTTTCATGCTTCATCTAAACTGATGATACAGACAGAAAAAGGTGATGCCTAATCGTTAATATGCCTCTGGCATGGGAATATACTTTTTGTGTCTTTTTTCTATATCAGGCATGTCCAAACTATGGCCCTCCAGCTGTTGTGAAACTACACATACCAGCATGCCTTGACATAGTTTTAGCATGCCCTAATAGCAAAACTGTAGCAAGGCATGATGGGACTTGTAGTTTTACAACAGCTGGAGGACTGTTTTGGACATGCATGCACTACATACTTTCTGAACAAGCAATTCACAAGTTCTCTAAGCTTGCAGGGATGCTCTACACAAACCTAGTGGCACAGATTCAGACTTTGTGATTTTGCTTATTCTACAAATTAAAGTTTGTAGAAGTTCTATGTACTTATACCTTTAGAAAGCATAAAGATTGAGGACATTACCTTGTAATGTATACACTTTTTATTGTACGTAGGACGATGAGATTATCCGTGAAAAGAAGAAACATTATGGAGACTCCAAACACTTCTGTCCAGTAGCTCTAAAAGACAAGTGTATACTACACCCAGGACTTCAGGATAATGCTGCCATATACAGGGAGAAGACATACTACTGCTCAAGTCCTGAAGCAAGAAAGAAGTTTCTTGAGAATCCTGAAAATTATGTTGCTCGCAATGAGCCATTAAAAGTAATGTTTTTTTATTTGTATTCTTTTAAAGCTGTTTTATTGACTAAAATTGGAATACATCATCGTTTATTTATATGGCGCCACAAGAGTTCAGCAGCGCCTGACAATACATAGATGAGCGAAAAACAAGTAAATAACAAATTACAGTACAAGGCAATTTAGGACAACTACATGGTAAATAAAGACAGTTGCATCAGGGGACAGGATACTGACGCAATTATCAGGGAGACAGAGATTTATTCTAAGAAAAGACATGAGGAGAGAGGGCCCTGCTTGTGAGAGCTTAGATTCTAGAACAATATGATGGAGTTTCAGGACCGTTAACATCACAATAATGGGTATCATAGAGTAACACAGATATAATGAAGAGAACATAGTGCACCAAGTTTTCATAACACAAGGGTCAACTAAGAATTTGCTGGGTTTTTTTTATGCAAAAAATATCATCTAATTGACTAATAACCCTTTATTACACACCAGCCAAAATTATCGGGTTGGCCCTGAAATCAAACCCGGGACTAGCACTGGAGTAAAAGGCTTCCCGGACAAAATCCCGCCACCGATGTCCCTGGATTTCAACCCTGCTAGCTAGCAGGGTTGGTTATAGGACACAGGCCAGTGTGAAAGGTACTTACCTGGCTTGCTGTCGCTGGTCGCGGTGCTGGAAGAGAGTGCGGCACGCTCTCCGCCCCAGGGGAAGCAGCCGACAAAGCTTATTGTATTCCATAAACCCATATGGAAGTTTCTGCCTTCTGTCTTTAAAATCCCTGGATTAACCCTGGTCGGTTGCAGTGTTGTGCACCCGGGTCTGTCACTTGAGATCAGACCCTTTAAGACATAAGCTGGACCAGTGTTATGGTTATAGTCACATACTGTATACATACTTGTGACATTTTAGTCAGAAGTCAGTCAACCTACCAGTATTGTTTGTCATGTGTGAGAACATTGAAAGCCGCAGAAACACAGGTCGAGTCAATCTAATTACTCCAGACTGTCATTTGTATTACCCCAGTATTGTAAAGTAGCAATACCACCTATCATGCCACTGTGCTGCCTAATTCATGTACTTCATGTTGTACTATGCTTAATAGTATCTACATGCTAATGCAATGTGAAATACATGTTGTATAGGTTTTATAAGTGACTCATACAAAGATCTTAGGCAGTCTGTAGATAGGCTGTTAAACATCTATGACCATTGTCTTAGCCTCTCTGGTTCTGTTCCTTTTATCCCTTAGCCTCCACCATTGAGAGTTTTGTTGATTGGTACAAGTGGAACTGGGAAAACCGTGAATGCCAGATGGTTAGCAGAAAAATTAGGCATTTTCCACATTCAATTTCAAGAGCGCCTGCAGGAAATCATGTTGTCTAAGCTGCAAAAAAAGATTGGACCTCAGTTTGAAGAAGACACTTCTGAAGAAGATTCATCTGATGAAGCCATTTTGCTTGGATTAGAAAATGAAAACATGGATGAAAGCCAAAAGGAAGATATTGTAGATTCAAAGGTATATATGATTTACTGCATAGCAGCTATGGTGGCACCTCTGATACAGCAACGAGCACATAGCATGTTGTAGAATTAAATTAATAAATTAATTATTACAGCCTTGTGTTACTTTATATAGGAAGAGGTGGTCCTGTCACCAGAAGAGGAAGCAGTCCGCTCTTATTTAGCAGACAATGAGCCTCTGCCAACAGAAGTGCTGGACCAGGTTGTGGCAGAGTGGTGGACTAAAGAACCATTTTGGTAATTTGAAAATATATGAATACACCTTAAACTTGGTAAAAGTTTAGTAAAAACCCACTGTGATTAGATACAAGTCTGCTACAGCAAAAGTGAAACACAGAAAAAAGTCCTGCGCCCCACCAAATTGATTATATATTAATTGATGTTCATTTATTGATTAATAATTTTAGGTCGGTGTTACGAATTTCGGGTGTAAACCCACAGCCGGGACTGCTGTTTAGAACAGCCACAGCGGAACCCTATTCTGCCTCTGTTGACCCCCAAAGAGAGGTGACCGGTTTCCGCAGATACTAGGCTTCGCCTGTAGCCGCCACGTTTGAAAGGGCGAGTTAAGCCCGCCCAAGCTCCGGTGCAGCCAGGTGTTATGAGGTGACAGAAAACCGGGGACCCCCTAAGGGTACAGCCAAAAGGAGAACTAACTAAGAGACCTAACTGAAAATTAAGAAAAGGCAACTTGCCAGAAACTGGCTAACGCAGCTAATGCGCCAGCGACCTAGTCGCCAAACACCAGCGACAGCGTCGCATACACAAGGATAAATTACACCACACCAAAAAGCACACTACACACTGAACAAACAACACGGAAGGCCTGAGACCTTCTTGATGGGAAAAGAACCCCAACAAGACACGGCGGAACCCCGAAATAACCTCTGACCCCTCCAGAGGTAAAGAACGCAAAGAGATCTTGCTCAGGAGAGCAACCAGAAGATAAGTAATAAAACAGACTCCCCAAAGGGGAACTTACGGCACCAGGGAGGACTGCCACAGATCCTCCAGGACCGACCCCAGGAACAGGCTGGGAACAGGACTGGGAACAGGTCAGGAACAGGTCAGGAACAGGTCAGGAACAGGCTGGGAACCGACCAAAACCAGTAGCAAGCAAGGGGGGCAGGTGAAGGCTAGCAAGACGCTATCACCGGCGTGGACATGAAGGACAGCCTCCCTTAAAAGGGTAGTCCTGTCCAATCAAGAGGCAGGATGCCTGCCCAGCCTCCCATTATGTCTCCCCCCGGCGTGCTGCTCCGTTGCCAGGTTGCCGTGGCAACCGCCGGGCAGAGGAAGTGACGCTGAGCGCCACTCTCCTGCGTCCTCGCTGCCCGGCAGCTACGGGAGCCGCACGCTGCTGCCGCGCCCGACAGCTACCTCCCCCGGCGTCCTTGGTTGCTAAGCAACCAGCCCTAGCGACGCCGGAGAAGGAGGAGTGCACGGCCGGGAGCTGCTGCAGCCCCGGACCTTGCCGTGCACGTCCTCCGCGTGCAACAGTACCCCCCCCTTGAGGAGGGGTTGACAAACCCCTAGACCCGGGCTTGTGTGGAAAGTCCTGAAAGAATTTTCCCTTGAGTCTCGGGGCATGTAAATCTCTGTCAGAGACCCAGGATCTCTCCTCTGGTCCATATCCCTTCCAGTGGACAAGGAAACGAAGTGAGCCACGGGAAATCTTGGAATCCAGAATCCTCTCTACTAGAAACTCGGGTTGCCCATGGATCTCCACTGGAGGTCTGCCTTGAACCATCTTTCGAGGGAATTTCCTCGAAGAAATCACTGGTTTAAGGAGAGAGGAGTGAAATGTATTCGCAATTTTGAGAGACCTGGGAATTTGTAAGCGAAAGGCTACTGGGTTAACCTTTTTTATGATGAAGAATGGCCCAATGAATCTGGGACCAAACTTAGACGAAGGTTGCCGAAGTTTAATGTTACGAGTCGACAACCAGACTTTGTCACCCACCCTGAAATTACAAGGCCTCCTTGACCGATCTGAAAAGACTTTTTCACGAAAAGCAGCCTTTTTGAGGGCCAAATGCACCTCCCTCCAGATGACCCTTAAGCGAGAGGTTGATGAAGATGCCACCACTGGCCCTTCCGGACCAAGTGCATTGGCCTTGGGATGAAATCCGTAGACGGCAAAGAACGGTGACACCTTGGTAGATGAATGGTAAGAATTGTTGTAGGCAAACTCGGCAATGGGCAAAAAATCTGACCAATCATTCTGTGCCTTGGAAACAAAAATACGCAAGTACTGCTTCAGGGACTGGTTAAGCCGTTCTGTTTGACCATTAGACTGAGGATGGTAGGCAGAGGTCAAACTGAGCTTAATTTTCAGGGCGGCACAAAAGAGTCTCCAAAACCGTGCAATGAACTGAGGACCCCGGTCAGACACAATATCCTTGGGTAACCCATGGAGTCTAAAGATGTGTTGAAGAAAAATTTTGGCCAACTCCTTGGCCGACGGCAACTGTGGCAGAGGCACAAAATGAGCCATCTTACTAAAACGGTCTATAACGACCCAAATTACCTGAAAGCCAGAGGACACCGGCAGGTCGACCACAAAGTCCATGGCAATATGGGACCATGGCCTCGACGGTATGGCTAAGGGCAAAAGTAGACCAGTGGGCAGAGACCTTGGGGCTTTGTGCCTAGCACAGTCTGGGCATGAAGAGACAAACTCTCTAGTGTCCTTAGAGATGTCAGGCCACCAGACACTACGGGAGAGAAGTTTTAACGTCTTCTCCACTCCAGGATGCCCTGCAATCCTGCTGTCATGAAACTCCGAAAACACCTTCCTTCTTAAGGGTTGCGGAACATAGAGACGACCGGTAGGCACTTGACTAGGAGCCTGATTCTGCACTGGACGGAGAAGCTCTTCCAAGGTCTGGGTGAGACCAGAATGTATGACTGAGGCAGGAAGAATGGGTTCCACAGGTAACTTCACCTCCTGTTTGGGAAGAAAGCAACGGGAAAGTGCATCTGCCCTGACGTTCTTTGACCCCGGCCTGAAGGAAATCAGAAAATTGAACCGGGTGAAAAATAGAGCCCAGCGGGCCTGCCGGGCATTCAGGCGTTTCGCTGACTCAATGTACTGTAAATTTTTGTGGTCAGTTACCACCAACACTTGATGGCGGGCCCCCTCCAGCCAGTGCCTCCATTCCTCGAAGGCCCATTTGATGGCAAGCAACTCCCGGTTGCCGACATCATAATTAACCTCCGCCGAGGAAAATTTCCTGGACATGTAGGCACAGGGGAATAAACACAAGGAAACAGGATCCTTCTGGGACAAGACAGCCCCTGCCCCTACCTCCGAGGCATCTACCTCAACGATAAAGGGCAGCTCAGGATCAGGGTGTCTAAGGATGGGCGCGGAAACAAAGGCCTGTTTGAGTGTTACAAATGCTTGTTCCGCCTGTGGTGACCAACTAGAGGGGTCAGCCCCTTTCTTAGTAAGAGCCACTATGGGCGCCACCAGGTCAGAAAATGAACGAATGAAGCGTCTATAATAATTGGCAAAGCCTAGAAATCTCTGAATGGCTTTCAGATTTGTAGGCTGCACCCAATCCAGAACGGCCTGCAGTTTCTTTGGTTCCATATAAAACCCTTCTGGCGAGATTATGTATCCTAAAAAAGATACCTTAGAAACCTCGAATTCGCATTTCTCTGGTTTGGCGAAAAGATTGTTTTCGCGGAGTTTCTGGAGAATCTGACGAACCTGGAGGCGATGCTCTTCTAGGTTCTCAGAAAAAATCAAAATGTCGTCTAAGTAGACAACCGCGAATCTTCCCAGGAATTCTCTCAATACATCATTTATAAAGTCCTGAAAAACTGCAGGCGCATTAGACAGACCAAATGGCATCACGAGGTATTCGTAATGCCCGGTTTGCGTACTAAAGGCCGTCTTCCACTCATCCCCAGATTTTATGCGGATGAGATTATAGGCCCCTCTGAGATCGATTTTGGAAAATACTTTGGCCGAGCGGAGCTGATCGAACAGCACGGAAATCAACGGTAAAGGATAGGTATTTTTTATAGTAATCTTGTTGAGAGCTCGGAAGTCAATGCACGGTCTGAGTGACCCATCTTTTTTAGAAACAAAGAAAAAACCAGCACTAAGAGGGGACTTGGATGGTCTAATAAACCCCTTTGCCAGGCTTTCTTGCACATAGTCCTGCATAGCCTTGGTCTCGGGGCCAGAGAGTGAATACAGTCGGGCTTTAGGGAGTGGTGCACCAGGAACTAACTCAATGGCACAGTCGTAAGGACGATGGGGTGGCAATACCTCGGCCTTACCCTTTGAAAACACATCCGCATAATCTGAGAAGCTGGGTGGTATGCTTTCTACCGAAACGGCGGCTAACACTACGGGGTTGAGGATACAATGCCCCGAGCACCAAGAACTCCAGCGAGTTATCTCGCCCGACTGCCAATCAATGGACGGATTATGGTTATGCAACCAAGGATGACCCAAAACTAAAGTAACGGCTGTGCAGGAAGTTAGGTAAAAGGAAATATTTTCTGAATGAAAGATACCAATTTGTAACCGTAATGGTGGAGTCTGGTGAGTAATCACCCCAGTAGAAAGAGGACTACCATCCAGACCTCGTAACGCAATGACGTTGTCAAGAGGAATTTGAGGAACACCAATCTCTTTGGCAAAAGAAGTGTCCAAAAAATTCCCTGCAGCCCCACTATCAATGAAGGCCGAAAGAGAGGTCTCAGTACCATTATAATGAAGCCTAGCCGGGACTAATACCGCATTACGAGAGGAGATCTGCTGCAGACCAAAGTGAACCTCCCCACCATTCACTTGGTCCGAGCATTTCCCGACCGATTGGGACAGTTGCGCAGCACATGGCCTTTGCTACTGCAGTAAAGACAAAGACCCCCACTTATCCTGCGGGCCCTCTCTTCCGGAGAGATTCTGAACACTCCGACTTGCATGGGTTCATCCACCTCCTCAGGGGGAGTGTAGACGCAGGTGGTAGGTCTAAAGGAGGAACCCCTCTCCGATCTCCGTTCCTGGAGACGCCTGTCAATCTTAATAGCCAATTCCATCAATTTATCAAGGGTTTCCGGCACCGGATATTGAATAAGGCTATCCTTAATGGCCTCGGATAACCCAAGTCTGAATTGGCTCCGTAAGGCTGAGTCGTTCCACCCACAGTCGTTTGACCATCGGCGAAACTCTGTGCAGTATCCCTCCACAGGATCTCTACCTTGTTTTAAGGCGCGCAAATGACTCTCCGCAGATGCTTCCCTATCGGGATCGTCGTACAACAGTCCAAGTGACTTAAAAAAGGCATCTACCGTAAGGAGCGCGGGGTCGTCTGGTTTCAAGCCAAAAGCCCAGGTTTGAGGATCTCCTTGTAACAAGGAAATGATCCACCCCACTTGCTGGGCCTCAGACCCTGATGATCTAGGTTTTAACTGAAAGTATAATTTACAACTCTCCCTGAAATTAAAGAAATCTTTGCGTCTTCCGGAAAACCGGTCTGGGAGATTCATCTTAGGTTCAGGAAGCATCGCAGCCGCTCCCCGAGCAACATCTTCCTGTGACTTGACCCGCAGAGATAAATCCTGAACCATTTGAGTAAGGTTCTGGAGCTGGTTGGCGAATGCCTGAGCGGGACTGGTAGGAGACGGGTTCATATTTAACTGCAGAAGTACACCAAAAATCCAGCAAACTGAAAGCAATCACAGGTACCCAGGAAAAGAAGAAAAATAATCCCCTACTCCTAAATCCTGTGACAAAAAAAAAATTATTTTTTTTTTTTTTTTTTTTTTTTTATGAGGCCGGTGATAATGTTACGAATTTCGGGTGTAAACCCACAGCCGGGACTGCTGTTTAGAACAGCCACAGCGGAACCCTATTCTGCCTCTGTTGACCCCCAAAGAGAGGTGACCGGTTTCCGCAGATACTAGGCTTCGCCTGTAGCCGCCACGTTTGAAAGGGCGAGTTAAGCCCGCCCAAGCTCCGGTGCAGCCAGGTGTTATGAGGTGACAGAAAACCGGGGACCCCCTAAGGGTACAGCCAAAAGGAGAACTAACTAAGAGACCTAACTGAAAATTAAGAAAAGGCAACTTGCCAGAAACTGGCTAACGCAGCTAATGCGCCAGCGACCTAGTCGCCAAACACCAGCGACAGCGTCGCATACACAAGGATAAATTACACCACACCAAAAAGCACACTACACACTGAACAAACAACACGGAAGGCCTGAGACCGTCTTGATGGGAAAAGAACCCCAACAAGACACGGCGGAACCCCGAAATAACCTCTGACCCCTCCAGAGGTAAAGAACGCAAAGAGATCTTGCTCAGGAGAGCAACCAGAAGATAAGTAATAAAACAGACTCCCCAAAGGGGAACTTACGGCACCAGGGAGGACTGCCACAGATCCTCCAGGACCGACCCCAGGAACAGGCTGGGAACAGGACTGGGAACAGGTCAGGAACAGGTCAGGAACAGGTCAGGAACAGGCTGGGAACCGACCAAAACCAGTAGCAAGCAAGGGGGGCAGGTGAAGGCTAGCAAGACGCTATCACCGGCGTGGACATGAAGGACAGCCTCCCTTAAAAGGGTAGTCCTGTCCAATCAAGAGGCAGGATGCCTGCCCAGCCTCCCATTATGTCTCCCCCCGGCGTGCTGCTCCGTTGCCAGGTTGCCGTGGCAACCGCCGGGCAGAGGAAGTGACGCTGAGCGCCACTCTCCTGCGTCCTCGCTGCCCGGCAGCTACGGGAGCCGCACGCTGCTGCCGCGCCCGACAGCTACCTCCCCCGGCGTCCTTGGTTGCTAAGCAACCAGCCCTAGCGACGCCGGAGAAGGAGGAGTGCACGGCCGGGAGCTGCTGCAGCCCCGGACCTTGCCGTGCACGTCCTCCGCGTGCAACAGTCGGCCAGAATTTACTTGTCGTTAGGTACTGCTGCTCTAATTGGGATTGCTCAAAGTCCCAGGCAGAGAGAAGAAAACATGAAAAAATAGAGCTGGGCACCCAACTGGAGTATATGGAAGCAGTTTAATAATATTACACAAATACAATATAGAAATAAAAAAAAAATAATAAAAAAAAAACACAGAATGTAAAAAAGAGGGAATATACAACCGGTTGTATTAATTAGAATCCAGTCCTGGTAGTGTCGATTAGTATCAGGTTAGTACTGTTAAAAGCATATTATTACTGACAGTCACTGTGCATTCCCGGATTTTGATGTCATTATTAGAAACGTAGTATATTGCAGTATTTGTTAGTATTTCAATGAAGTTTTAATAATAACTTTTTACGTCTGGCCAGACAATTAGTGGTACCTTACAGATGACCTTGTGCTGCTATGTCCTGTCCTCCCAGTTGATGGCGCTGATTAGTCGAATTTTCAACTTTATCCGGAGTATGTTTCTCAGGAAAGCTGGTCACAGTGTAAGCAGAGGTACCAGTCCTCTTAAGTGTATTGCCGGTGGACTTGTGCTCTAACGCGTTTCCCCGCCTTTTGTAATGATCAGCGGCTTCCTCACAGAGTCTGCAAGTGGCAAGAAGAGCATACTGCTCTGTTAGTGGTATAAATAGCGTGTACACCATTAGTGCTTCCAATCGCGGCTAATGCCGTTTACGCACTTCCGGTATTGCGTTCCACCGAAAATATGCGTTCCAATGATGTCACTTCCGTCTTCCAGTGTATGCACATTGTATTAAGTGCTCTCCATGGAGATCCCGGCGTTTCAACATGGTCATGTGGCTCAGATTCATATGCGGCCGGCGGACATTTTTATTGTGGGAATTATGCTTCACATGCCCTTATTCTTATTTCAAATTTTGACGGCAGTATGTATTTCTTTTTTGGCTGTGACTTATTAAGTAGCCGGGTATGGATAGGCAGAGCAATAGCCAAAAAGGGGAAGTTTTGTCTATAGTCCCTTGACTGGATTTTCTTAAAAAAATACGGAGACACCAGGTATGCTTATATAGATAAGCATAAGGATATTATAAAATTACAAATATTTTACAGAGTGATAATTTTAATATTTCAAATGCTTAAATCATATAATAAAACCACAAAACAGCAATATATAAACAATCAGTAATATCAACACTAGTAGGCAGCTCTTTTCGCCTTTAATTTAAATATTTTTGATATATTACTATACATTTATTTTTCGTTGTTTGTTTTTCATATTTTTCATATTTTATCTTTTAAGAAGAATATTAGGTCTATATCTTAGGGTAATCAGTTATAAATAGTTCCTAGGGATAAATTTCGAAACCTGTAGGTTTCAGGGCATCTATACCTCTATATTTATTTAGGGTGTCCAGGGAATTTGCGCACCTGTACAATTCTACCCATTGAAACGGTCATGCAGTGGTAGACCGTGGATTAAAAGTGAACATGTAAATATCTATATAGATATGCATAATAATGGAAAATAAAAACAAGAGAAAGTAAGGTAAAAAGTTAAAGTAGAAAATAACGGGCACCCGTACAGGACACCCTAAATAAATATAGAGGTATAGATGCCCTGAAACCTACAGGTTTCGAAATTTATCCCTAGGAACTATTTATAACTGATTACCCTAAGATATAGACCTAATATTCTTCTTAAAAGATAAAATATGAAAAATATGAAAAACAAACAACGAAAAATAAATGTATAGTAATATATCAAAAATATTTAAATTAAAGGCGAAAAGAGCTGCCTACTAGTGTTGATATTACTGATTGTTTATATATTGCTGTTTTGTGGTTTTATTATATGATTTAAGCATTTGAAATATTAAAATTATCACTCTGTAAAATATTTGTAATTTTATAATATCCTTATGCTTATCTATATAAGCATACCTGGTGTCTCCGTATTTTTTTAAGAAAATCCAGTCAAGGGACTATAGACAAAACTTCCCCTTTTTGGCTATTGCTCTGCCTATCCAAACCCGGCTACTTAATAAGTCACAGCCAAAAAAGAAATACATACTGCCGTCAAAATTTGAAATAAGAATTGGGGCATGTGAAGCATAATTCCCACAATAAAAATGTCCGCCGGCCGCATATGATTCTGAGCCACATGACCATGTTGAAACGCTGGGATCTCCATGGAGAGCACTTAATACAATGTGCATACACTGGAAGACGGAAGTGACATCATTGGAACGCATAATTCCGGTGGAACGCAATACCGGAAGTGCGTAAACGGCATTAGCCGCGATTGGAAGCACTAATGGTGTACACGCTATTTATACCACTAACAGAGCAGTATGTTCTTCTTGCCACTTGCAGACTCTCTGAGGAAGCCGCTGATCATTACAAAAGGCGGGGAAACGCGTTAGAGCACAAGTCCACCGGCAATACACTTAAGAGGACTGGTACCTCTGCTTACACTGTGACCAGCTTTCCTGAGAAACATACTCCGGATAAAGTTGAAAATTCGGCTAATCAGCGCCATCAACTGGGAGGACAGGACATAGCAGCACAAGGTCATCTGTAAGGTACCACTAATTGTCTGGCCAGACGTAAAAAGTTATTATTAAAACTTCATTGAAATACTAACAAATACTGCAATATACTACGTTTCTAATAATGACATCAAAATCCGAGAATGCACAGTGACTGTCAGTAATAATATGCTTTTAACAGTAGCGATATATGTAGATAGTACGCACACACTGCATGATCTGCTGAAAATCAATGACAATATCATTAGATTGACCTGCATGCATGACCAAACTGAAGAAGCGATGAACAACTGATGGGGGTGCGGGATAGTGCATACACACTGGACAATGTTACTGATTTGTTGTTCCAATCCATCAGAAAACAACCAATAATTAAAAAAAATCATCTAGTGTTTACCCAACTTAAAGCCCCCATACACTACTGCAGCTACTGCAACAAGTCACAGCCAATACCCCTTGAGCCACCAGGGAGCTTCCCGGGTGGCAGGATCACATGCGATACATTGTACGTGGTCCTTTTGCATGTGATATATTGCATACAATCCCATCCTTCGGTTGTTGGAGGTCAAACGTGCAAGCAGATCCAATCTCTGACTCCGATCCTCCGATTCTCACGGAACCACGCATCGGATCAGATTTCAAAAACCTGCTATTTGGCCACTTTTTACCCAATTTCAGTTTAAATCTGGTAAAAAGTGTCCAAATCAGACAAGTTTTTGCCCAGCTTTAGATATGTATCTTGCTAGATGAGTCAGTGGCATTTGGCTTTCATATAAGTAGATCAATTCAGTATCTGATGATATTCAGTATATTTCCATAAAGATGTTAGACATAATTGCAGCTGCTGTTAGGGGGCCCCCCTACAAGTTGTGCGCACAGCTTCAGTAAATGCTTGTGTTGTATGGTCGGCTGCTTAGGTGGTGTGTAACAAGCCAACCAATATGCCCACACAGTCACTTTTCCTGTACTGTATTCCAGCTCTATACATCTTCTTACTAAAATTCTTCAAATAAATGAAAGCTAGGATATAGTCATTCTTCTTATTTATATATTACAGCTCCCTTGGATTTGTAATAGATGGCTTCCCCAATACAGTGGAGGAAGTCCAATACATAGGAGATTGTGGCCTTTTCCCTGACATTGCCGTCTTGCTTGAAGCAGAGGAGAGTGACATTTGTGATCGACTGCTGCCACCTCGGTTAGCTAAGTGGCAAGAACGAAAAAGAAAAAAGGAAGAACGTGAACAAAAAATTAGAGATATGAAGAAAAGCATAAGGGTAATGTATTAGGGTAATTACATTATGTGTAAAGGAAATCTTGCCTCTATTTGCAAGTTACTGTATTTCTCCATATTTGTTCAGCAAATAGTTTGGCTGCCAGTCACTAAGCATAAGAATTAAGATTTCCTTATATATCTCTGTTCTCTAATATATGAGAGAGCTGTAATGTTCTTGAAGGTAACATTAAATACAAGCTATGCATTTAATGATCGAGCAGAAATGGGTATGGGTCATTAGGCCCCGGTGCTCGCAAAAAAAAGTCAGTTCGCCCTGACTTTTATTTGCGAAGCCAGGAGAAATCATTCGATGGTTGGCGACCATCTAATGATTTCTCCTACACTGGAGATATGTGAGGGTATGTGTCTTCGTTACACATCCCCTTGCATGTAAACGAGGGGATGCGGCAGCAGGGGGAGGGCCTTCGGACGGGCCGCATCTCTAGTGCTCGGTAAGCTGTGATCTTCTCCGTTTACTGAGCTAACCAGAATCCACAGTACACATGTGGTGCGGTGTTCTGATGGGTGTTATTGAGGTGTGAATGCCTGTCGCTCCTGACTTTCTGAGTGCAGGGGACCTCTTCCTGTGGAGCCCCGCTACAGCCCCATGACAAATAATCGGTTGCTATTGAGATGCGTACCCTTGTCACTGCCAATTTGCCAAGAAGCAGTGCATGGGACTTCTCTATTTTTTTAAACAGGATAATTTTTCACTAGTGACCTTTTTCTCAGGAACATCAAATGAATATCTAACACTATAAGAATAAATTATACTTAAATCGAGAAAATAGTAAACAGACTGGGTTGCTCTTTAAACAAGGTAGCATTATTGCCTTTCCTTTGTTTTAGTTTAGCCTTTAAGGTATTTCGTAATCATTGTTAAGTTTGAAAACAAATAAGCACCGACAGGAACGAGTAGCCGTATGGTTCATGCTACTTGATCCCGCTTCTTTTTCATATATGGATGACAACACTGAAACCAAAGAGAAATAGAGATTCCATAGCGTCATACTGCGATAAGTATGGCATATAATGTTAATAAATACATAAGTAAAACCAATGCTTGTACCCCTAAATGTGGTCTACTGGTGTACAGTAAGTAGAATTTGCAGCTCAGTGAGATGGATCATGTCCTGGAGTACTTCAGAAACAAACTTCTTGTGCATCTCTTCCTCGCATGTGCATGGTAAAATAAAAGAAAGAGGCCTCTGATAGTGTAAAATCTTTTTAATGAAGACCTGGTAAAAACATCCAATAGTTGGAGAAATAGTATGGACTCTCAACCTTTTGTTCGGTCCTCTAAAGCTCAGAGAGATGTAAGACACCAGACGTCTCCAGCCAAAGTCCTGTGGTGATGTTGGTCCAAAACGTCCCCTGTGATGTTGTTCCTCCTTGCAAGCAAGTTGGAAAAGCTTCACAGGGGACATTTTTTGAGTGTGGTCATCCATATATGAAAAAGCAGCGAGATCAAGATGCATAAACCATATTGAGCGCCTACTTTTTCCTGTCGGTGATAATTTGTTTTTGATTGTGTTAAAGTGTGGGTGACACTGATACCAGTAGTTACAAGCGGGCAGCCTTTGTCTCATCCTTTCTGCCCATTGTTAAGTCTGGCTGTCAAATTTAATTTCATGACTGGTAGTAATGTGGGGCAGATTTTTTCTAAATAATACTTTGT
The DNA here is from genome assembly GCF_055691185.1 of Crinia signifera. Classification (NCBI taxonomy): domain Eukaryota; kingdom Metazoa; phylum Chordata; class Amphibia; order Anura; family Myobatrachidae; genus Crinia; species Crinia signifera. The sequence goes on from NC_139219.1 coordinate 168,840,427, forward strand.
TTAGAAAACTAATAAGAGCAGAGCCGTCTTAGTGCATGGGTTACCCGGGTAGCTGCCCTAGGGCCCCACAATTCTAGGGGCCTTCGAGCAGGGGTTTGCTGGTGCCTCTGGAGTCTCTTGTGAGGCTAATAGAGATTGCTCCGCAGCTGCATTGGTTGTGTATTACAAAAACTCAGAGCTGCTGGGGAACATTCTCTACCAGCCTGCAGTCAAAACAGTAAATGGCTGTAGGCCTGATAATAGTTGGATGGCTAAAAGCAATGGTTTTAATATAAGCTACAAAGAGTCATAGTTTACCTTTAGAATAGCTGCTTGGCTTTACCTATTTGAATTCATTATGGTTAGACATACAGCAGGATGAATTATGTTTAGACATACAGTAGAAGTATTTTTCTATGAAACAGCTGGAAGAATCCAAAATGTAATGTACAGTACTTAGTATGTAATTTTAAATTATGCAGTTTTACCATGTGTTTATTTTGTGAATTGCCATATGCTGTCTTATGAAATATGTTTACTGTAAAACTATTTGAAGCCTATTTTGTGATCTAGCCTTTAATTTTAGCTATAACATAATTACTCTTCATAGCTCCAAGTTGATTAACTGGGAATTGTTCTAATGATTTATCTCAGGACAAACAGATTGCCAAGAGACGAGAAGAACTATTAGCGGAACAAAAAATAGATGAGAAAATGGTGAGATGTTTGATTACTATCACTATACAGATGTGTATATATCTTTTATTTGAAGAAATGTTCAATCAAATTAACTACTAGATGTATGTTTATAGTGACATCTGGAAAGTATTCACAGCACTTTTCCACATTTTGTTATGTTACAGTTTTATTCCAAAACGGAACACATTCATTTTTACCCTCACATTACCCCATAATGACAACGTGAGAAAAAGTTTTGGGAAATTTTTACAAATTAAAAAAAGAAAATAGAAATTACTATGTCATTATGGGGTATTGTGTGTAGAATTTTGAGGGAAAGGCTGTAACATAACAAAATGGAAGCACTATGAATGTCCTGTATAAGGAATTATTTTGAAATTAACTAATTAAGAAGGAAAAGTGTTGTCCACACATGACAAACAATGGATTAGAGTTTATCTAAATCTTAAGAAATAAAACAATCAAAAGAGCAGTCCTTGGCCATTGGAAACTTAATGAGATGAGATGTTCCCACTGTAGAGCTATCCAGCAGTAGGTACATAGGTTATGTTTAGATTGGTTCCTGCGCACTGATCCCTATTGTTCAGGGCTAGCTGCTCCACTTGCCGAGAGACCGGCCCGGTCAGTTTGGAGTGGAGGTACATAGTGCATTTCACCTCTTGTCCAGACATTCTCAGAAGGTGTTACTATGAATGCTTATTTAGTGCCTTTGATGTGCACTTTTTTCATATTTTTATGGTACACACATACAGTACAAAATATTTGGGTTTAATAAATATAATTTATAATCATATTTATATGGTACTATAGAGGTCCACTCTGTGTTATCATAGATAGATAGATAGATAGATAGATAGATAGATAGATAGATAGATAGATAGATAGATAGAGACAGACAATATGGGATAAAGTAACTGTAGATATGTCTGTTTTTGTCCATAATTCAAAGGTACAGTCCACGCAGCAGTACAGTGGTACAGTATGCTCCTATTAGAAAGCAGATTTAACATATTATGCAAACAACTACTTTATAGCTATTATTTATCAGATTACATACTGTACTGTAGATTTGTTGCCACCATAATTTCTGAGCAGAATGTTTGAGATGTGATAGTACTCATTGTTTGTGGGGAGCAATTAAATCTTATACATCAGGAAACTGCCACATCACTATGCCCGCTGGAATGTTTTCAGTTCAGTAGCATTGACTCAAGCAATGGTCTCAGAAGTGAGAAATGCCTGTCTGAACTAATTATCTGAACTAATTAATATTTTGGCAAAAGATGAATTTTTGTCCAATTATTCCTAAACATAAGAGGTTATTTCCTATGAGAGCAAACCGTGAGTTACTAATTGTTTCCAATGGAGTATTTAGCTGTAAATACTTCAGATGTTAATTGTACATTTGTTTTGTGTAGGGGAAGAAGGATCCTGAGGAACTTGATGATGAGGAAGGGGAGGAGGAGGCAGAGGAAGAAGAGGACAGCATTGAGCTGATTCTTTCAGAAGAGTTCCCAGAGGAAGAAGAGGAGGAGTCGGAGGAACAAGAACAGGAGGAAGATGCCATTGAAAGAATGAAAACTGAAATTGGAGAAAAGTGTGAAGCAGATACTGAATCTTTACAGGCAGTGAAGGTAAGAAGATCTATGTACACTGCTACCACGCTGCAACGTAACATCCGTATAATAAATTAGTATATAGATCCATAGTTGTGTTTTGTAGACGCTGCTGCTCACAGGAAATGACTGATGCAGCCATGATTAATAAATCCTCTACACAGCATTAGCCCCATAATTACAGCATACATGTTACATAAGTTAATATCACAGTATCTCTTAAACCCTCTTAACATTTATACTTGACATACAGTATTATACAGATGACTAATGCTATGGTCAAATGCTACCATATAGCTTACCCATTCACATTATCATGATAGGTTCATCATAATGTCCACTGGGGCTTTCAGTACAGAACTGACTTGAGTAATGGCCCCAGAAGTAAGAATTGCCAGGAATGACAGAATTGGTAATGACCAATATTTTGTCAAAGGAAATACGTGTTTACATTTATTTGTGAGATTATAGGATAATAGTTATTATGACAATAGGCGTATATATATATATATATATATATATATAAAAATTCACACATATATATATATATATATATATATATATATACAAAATTCACAAAACAGCGGAACTCTTATAATACTTACATAGACTTAAAATATTATTATATGTTATACAGCACTGTTACTTTTCTTTTTTTTTAAACATTAATTTTTATTAGTTTTACAAAATAATGGACAGAATTGTAGAATACAGAAAAGTAAAAAAGAATAACAAAAATAATATTAGGGAAAGGGGGAGCACACAGTGAATTAAGTTTTCATTCACAAAGCAATATTTCAATTATTAACTGTATCAATCAAATTCAGTAATTGGCATTTATAGACTAAACTGAAGAAAAAGGTCAAAAGGTCAAATGGTCAAATGCCCGTTCCATGATAGTCAGGTATAAACATAGACAAGGAACTAGAATCTAAACTCTACGGGGGCCCGCCTGTTCTAGAGGTCAGGTATTCAGTCCAGCCAAACCACTTTATTAGCGGGTTGGAGGCCGAGGAAGAGTAATGTACTCCTGCGGTCTCGTATTCACAGTGATGTTGAACCGCTTGTTCTATTTGGGGGATAGTAGGGATTCGGGTGGAGCACCAACACTGGGCAATCAGAGTTTTAGCACTGTTACTTTTAAAGTCTCATGGTTTGATCATTCAAGTTTTGTTTATTAATTTTAATTCAAGATAATCCTTAGTACTATTTAATCAGAAATGAGGGAATCACCTCAAAACATCTACTTCTAGAACTGTTAAAAAATATCAGTAACATTAAAACATAGATATTATTAACCCAATAATAATTCAATTTGTTTCAATTTTATTTTTGTTAATTTTCAGGAAGAACTTCAAAGTCTAATGATACCTTGTGTTACAATCAATGCGGGCCGTAAACCACACATTGTACATTACCAGTTATATGAGAAATTAAAACATATACTAGAAAATCGTGAGAGCCTCTTTGAAAAAAGTTATCCACTTAGCTTACCTCTTGCTAACAAGATGCTACATGTATCGTACAAACACCCCAGTATCTTTGGGCGATGGGACCCTGTCAAGGTATTGTACAATTAAACAAAACAGTAAATTTCCCAATTTTGTGACTTGAAATGCATTGGTCTTTGGTTAATACATGGGGAAGTACTGGCAGGTTAATTGGCTCCTAACAAAAAATTAACCCTAGAATGAATGTGTGTGCGTGTACTGCACATGTGGTAGGGAATATAGATTGTGAACTCCACTGGGGCAGGGATGGATGTGAATGTTTAAATATTCTCTGTAAAACTCTGAACTATATAAATAACTCTTAATAAATAAATAATAAATTTGTAATTGCTTATTAGCACATTGGGGTATATTACCTATATAGCAGGTTGGCAAAGTGATTATCGGAAACTTTGGCCATTGGATTTAAATAGCAATAAATGCAGAGTTACCCTAATTAATCATTTAAAAATATAGGCCATTTTATGTTTGATGACTTTGGAAACCATTTTGTGTCCACCTATGTATGTTCTGAACCACTTGTGACAGTCACACAAGCAAACCTAGACATAAAGATATGTCTAACAAACTTTTCATACCAAGAACCATACAGAGGATAATGGTCATCATTAGTGAATGGACAAAGGTTTATGAAGGGTTTCTCTTCTGTAATGGCAGATCTTTAATACATTTTGTGGTGATAGCAAATTTGCCAACAATTTATAATGGATTAAATAAATGATTGTAACTAGTATTAGAATTATAAGAGCAGGAGGACGAATACATCAGTAGCAGGGTTAAAAGTGATCCTGGAGAGGTGGTAGAACTAATTTTTCTCTGCCACCTAATTTAACCCTCTCTCCTACCCCCATTTTAGCAGAGCCAGGGTGAGTGGTAGGGTTTTGGGCACTCTCCTGCAAACTATAATGCTTTTTTGTTGAAATGACTGTGCAAGGTGGAGGATGAACTAATGCCATTACATGTGGTGGAACTGAGTTTCACCCCATTCTCCTGTCCACTTTAACCCCTGATTAGTGGAAACATAAATTTTCTGTCCGAATATAAGAAGGAACATGCAGGAGACATCTCAGTATAAGAAATGCCTCCTGCATGTAGCTGTGATCCCAGCACTACAACTGATGTTGATCCAACATTGCAACCATTGGAGAGGGCCAGCCGAGTAAGCTCCAGCTTACTCATCTCACCAATGGAAGCAGGGGTTCCTAGGCCAGGAAGTCTGTGTGATTACATGCAGATCCTAGACTCTTCCTCCCAGAAAATGGGGTTGACACACCCATTTCATCCCCCCTTCACCACCTTTTCGCCAATGCTTGTCAATGAGGCAGCAGCCAAGGGTACTTATAAGTGACATTGACAGTCCGGTTCTGCCCAGGTGCAGAAAGGACCTTGCAAGCTGTGGTGGACCTGCAGCTATCTCTAAATCAGACCTTAATCTCTTTATTTGAAAGCTATTTCTTATGAGTGTGTATTTATAAAACAAAATATATCAATAAATGAGTCCTTACCAATTTATTTTTTATTTCAAATATTTTTTTTTAGCTAAGACAAGGAGAAGTAATTAAGCCTTTCAATAACCAAGAGAATCCTGGCTTCCCCTTACTCTACCGGCAATTCATTTACTTCTTTTCTACAAAAGAAAACAGAAACACTTTTATGAAAAACCCCATCAAATTTATCCGTCAGCTGAAACCCAAACCATCAGTGCCAATTAGAATTGCAGTTGTCGGACCTCCCAAATCTGGAAAAACTACAAGTAAGTACGGTACATATTTTCCAAAGTTGTTGAAATATTGTGACCTAATATATCTCTTATTTTTATGAGTTTTCCCACAGTTTCAGTTTTTATGGTAAACCAAGATCACATTTCTAATAGTATTCCTGACAAATATAAGGATTCAGTGCAGATTAACACAATGGCAGCTGTCACCCAGAGGTCCACGCACAAGGTGACTCACATAGCCACTTCATCTGTCCTGCAGATTCCAGGGAACATGCTGCCACAAATGACGATGTGAAAGGCAACATTGTCAGCACGTATAGGAGGTAACAAGTGGGAGGAGAAAGGAAGAGGAACAAAAAGTGGTGGGCAGCATCAATGGTATTCGCAATTGTGTAGCAGATGTTCCTTTAAAAATCCTCCTGCAACTAGCAGATTCCAAGATTTGAGATCACATCAAATTGTGAGGATGTAAAATGTGAACTTGGGGCACTATGTGGTGTAATGAAATACTGGGGGACACTACATAATGTGCATAATGTAGGTTGCATAATGTGGGTTGGGTGCATAGTGACATAATGTGAATCTGAGGCACTGTGTAACATTATGTAAAACTGTGTGTGCTGTGGCATTATATGGACTGGGGCACTACAGTGTGTTCCACACATTTTTGGTGCTGGAAGTATTTACAAATTATACTTTTTTAAAAATATTGCCAGCATATTTTTGTGACAATTTAATTTTTGGGGACCCAAAAGCCTCAATTCAGACTTGAATGTTTAAGTCTTATGATGAACAGAAGTTTAGAAAACCAGAGGTCCTCTGCTAAATTATTACAAGAAAATCCTGAACAGCATAGGGTCCGTTTATCAGTAGTGACTAGTGGGAGGCAGTAACTATTCTATATCTTTGCATATCATAGCAGCACAGCTGCTAGTTAAGATAAGTACCTAGGCTGCTCTGATTCACTTTCAAAATCACCCTCCTTTGAGATGAGACCACGTGTGGGAATTTGCTCAATGTGATAAAAAATAATTACAAAAGCCTAAAATGCAATATTAGAAACTATCACGTGGCAAAGTATTTTCATTCATTTTCTCATTTGGATGATCAAAATAACCATTTCACATGGGTTTCTTTTTAAAATGCAAGTTAAGCAACTTTTAAACATGCATCTGTTTGATATAATTGTTCTTAATTATCCTTCTACATATCATTATCTCCTTTTCTAATATTTCTCTAAAGATTAAAAAATAATGGTTGCCTAAAGGTTAAAACCTTCAATATGTCAGGTGACGACAGAAGGGGATGGGGAGGAGTGGAAGAGGCGAGATTATCTCAGTGAAAACAGAGATCAGTGGGTTGCTCCAAAGCTTCTGTGCTACATCATGTGCTGTGTGAATATTGTTGCCCTGGATGGAATAATTTGACACTGAACATTAATTTGTAGGATTATTAGCAAGAGAGAATGGTAACTAATTATCCCACTACTTTTCATAGCCTGTTCCATGATTTAAGTTAAATAAATACACTTTTTTTCATGAGATTGACACTTTAAACAATACAATAGTTCATGAAAGGACTTATTTATAGTGTCAGTATTTTATGTAAGATACACATTTTTGTTCAGCTCATGTACATAAAAACTGCATAAACATAAGGCCATATATAGTTATTTTGTACTGCTGACTCGCACTCTCTATACTTTGCAAGGTGGAACAAAGACAGTTATGCCCCTTTCAGACTGCACAAATTAAACGGTATATTGCCGTTTCTTTACCGTTTCAAAACGGTAATATGTGCGGTCTAAAAGGTCCAGAGTGAATTTACCGTTTTAAAATAACCGGTATTTTAAAACGGTAAAAAAGCAGGGTCCTACACGTTTCAGACCCGTTTTTATTTTTGCGGTCTGAAATGGTACCCAGGCAGCAGTGAGCACTATTGGTCCCCAGTGCCTGCATATTTAATGAGCTGGTCGCTAATTACATATGCGCATATATAATTAGCTGATAATTACATATGCACATATGTAAATAGCCACTAAATACATATGCGCATATGTAATACTCGTTAAATATGCACTGCGCTGGCTCAGAGGGACCAGCGCAGATGGGACCTGGCTCAGAGGGGACCTGGCTCTGAGGGGACCCCCCCCAATGTGTTTAAGAAAACCCCCATGCGCCGGTACCTCGTGCCTTACAATCCCGGCTGTCGGCTCCTGCTGCTTATAAAAAAAAGTGACTTTCGGAAAATGGCTGCCTCATAGGAAAGACTGTTTGAAAAAACTGTCTTTGGTATGGGGGCAGCCATTTTCCGAAAGTCACTTTTTTTATAAGCAGCAGGAGTCTGCACAGCCGGGATCCGCAAGGCATGAGGTACCGGCTGCACGGGGGGCTTTCTTAAACACATTGAGGGGGGGGGGGGTGCCCTATTGGTTGGGGGGGTGTTAAACCTCAATTGATGAGGTTTTTTTGCACTACTGTCACTCATTAAGGCCGGGTTTATCCATGCATAGCGGCTTAACCCAACCGAACTAATCGGCGAGCATGAAAAAGTCCCGTGTGTCAGCAGAGACATTAACATTTGACAGATACTGAAATGCAAGTAGAGGACATAATAAGCCTGCACATCAGTCATTTATAAATGTATTCTCATTTATGTTTCAGTTGCCAAGATGTTTACCAGTACATATGGTTTACAGCGCCTGTCAATGGGAGATGCCATCCGGTTTATGTTGGAAAACCAGCCAAATTCCGAACTAGCATTAGAGATAAAGAATTATCTGGTGAAGGGACTAGTTGTACCAGATGAGCTTGCAATCAACTGTCTGGAAGTAGCTATGATGGATATAACATGCAATACAACAGGGTAAATGTAATTTTTATGTTTCCGAATATAGAAACCATTAAACGATACTGGATACATCTTCTACACCATGCTGTTATTTTGGTTTTAGTTTAGCGTCACTCATGGTCTGTTGGGAGGGTATGCCATGCAAATTTACTTTTTCATATATAGCTTTTCCTCTACACTTATAAGAAATAGATTAACTTCCTTTGTTTGTGAGACAAAGGTCAGTGATATAAAGAATCTGTGATTGTGTCCTGATGCTGTCCTGTCTTGTACTCCACAAGTCTTTGTGCAACACTAGAAAAAAAAATCTTTTAGTAGCTACAACTTTTACTATTTTACAAAGCATTATTTTGATCGGGCAACTTTACATAGATTCTGAAAAGGTTTAGGTTTATCTGCGCTAGGCTGTAAGTTTAAGAGCTCCTGACATTGCATGTCCTCACTAGTACAGTAATGGAAGGAACAATTGTTCTTGTTACCTCATCACATACATGGGTATGGTTCATTAGGTGGACAGTGTGTGTAGGTCGTCCCCAAAATTTGGCATGACAAAATAAGATCAACATAAAAATAATAGACACATGTGGTATTAATGTTTAATTTTTAACACATGGACCTCCAATTAGTGTACCAAGTTCTCTCTCTTCATACTTCGGGCTAGGTTACCATTTCCAATCATGGTCCACATGAATGGCAAAGCATGAAAAAGTTCTAAAAATGAAAAGAAAATTGGAAAAACTCATGTCAACCTTTTCTCCATGTTGACCTAATGTATGTCAACCAATAGTAGTCAATTGACTATTGACCTTTTAACTGTCGAGATTAAGACTAGATACCCACATACATATTCAATAGTTTCTCAAAGCAGCCTTAATACACACAAAGCACAAAGTTCAGTTTCTTTCTTTCTTTCTTTTTTTTTTACTTTAATTTCTATGGAAGCCAGTATTTGATGACTTATTTGTCAAGAATTTTTATTTATACAAAAGGGCTGATTAAGAGGTGGAAGCTAGTTTCACAGATTCTGCGTCTTTGTATATGCAAAAGCTGCAGGCAGTGTTTTTTGGAATGCTTCTTGTCACCTCCCCTTAACATCAGCAACATGTCAATCATGTTGCCGTAGTGTTCATTCTAGCACCCACCATCTTTGAGAACCCAAACAGTTCCTCTTCCCTGCCTGGGGTGTCGCTGTCTGCTGTGGTGTTTCTAGCACAGGTCTGGTTTGCATATCAGTGCTGATATACAGACTGTGTTAGAAGCACCACAGCAGACAGCGACACCCCAGGCAGAGAAGAGGAACTGCATGGTTTCTCAAATATGGCGGGTGCTAGAATGAACACTAATGTTGCCGTGCAGCTTCTGTGCATGCCCAGATCTATAAACATTGTGGTTACATACATCTCTGAAATATACCCATAATTCTGTAAGAAATAGTTTTGATTGTGTGGTACAATTTGTGTCTTCTATGAGAAGTTCTAAGTTGGACAAATTATTATTAATATTATGGCTATCATTAACAGATCAATAGACAGTCAGAAAGTATTGAATAAATTAAGGTCTTGAATAAATTATAGTCTTCTTCTTGGTTTATGGCACTCATGAAAAGCATTCAAGAACTGGGCAAAGTCACTAAGACAGCAATAGCAAACTGTTTCTAAATACCTTAGAGCTGGCCTTTAACTAAAGCCACACACACTCGAGGATATAGTAAAAGATATAGCTCAGAAAGGGCTTTCTATGTGATATCTTTTACTATATCCTCTTCTGTTTACACTCCCATCTGCTGAACATGCAGGTCATTTTGGCTATATAGTCAAACAAAAGAATTGAAACTCTGTGATAATTACCGGTAGCTTAATGAGCACCATATCACATGCACATAGCAATAGCAAATTATACTGTATAACTATACAATTTTATTGGAAAATGTCGGTTGTTTAGGTGGCCACCTTATTTGTATAAACATTAATATTTAATAAAACATAAATAAAAAATAAACAGCACAAATAGATAAAAATGTTTTGGTAATAAAGCTTCTAATTACTCATTTAGTAATACTTCTACAATTTGTATTGAATTATCAGTGTCCATTACCCATTTTAGCCAAAGAAACACATTCCATTTAATTGGGTTGATCTCAAGGAGCAAAACAACTACAAGTGATATGTCCCGTTCAAATAAATAGTTCAGTCAGCCGCTTACCCAGTAGTGGATGTAAGTTTGCGGCACCCGCCGTGGGTGAAGGAGGGCTGTGCTTCTCTGCCTGGAGTCTTAAGGTGCCCACACACTAGAAAGATCTGCGATCGTAAGATGTGCGCATAAATTAGCCTTGAAATCCTTTGTCCGTCCTGGACAAAAGATTTCAGGCAAGCGCACATCTTTACCAAAGATTTTTCTTAAGATCCCGAGTGCGTTCCTATGGATATTTTGTGAAATCTTCTGATCTTTCGTGTAGCACGTAAGATCAGAAGATTCAGCTAAAGATCCACGGGAGAGCGCATCGGACCGATATCGGCCGATTTTCGGTAAACATCGGATGATATATCGGCCGATTTATCGAAAATCGGACAATCGGCCAAAAAATCGTTCTAGTGTGTGGGCACCTTTAGGGAGAATAGATGTATGCGGCTGTCACATCTCTCACCAGTGATGTCACTGGCTCCGGATGGTGCTGGCATGCCCAGGCACAGTACTCTCAGCAGGGATTTCTGTAGTGGAGGAGCAGTCACCTGGGTGACCTGGGAGCTGGGAGCTGGTGGATGAAGGCGGGGATCACATCTCACTCCTACACCACTGTTGTGGCATGACGTAGGAGAGAGATGCGATCCCCGTCCTATTGACTACGTAGGCACGGTAGATCTATCAGCCACATCTAAATCTTGTTTTTGCAAATCTTGTATTAGGAAATCCAATATTCATCCCCTTTTTTTGATGGATAACCACACTTATCTAGAAGTAAATGATAACCCCAATCCCTGCTTTTCTAATTACTATAAAGCTACTATTATAATGTAATCTATGTTAATGCACAAATAAGGTAGAATTATGGTGAAGCATAAACTATGGAACTTAACATATGTGACATGTCCCTTGCCGAAAACAAATGAAATTGAATTACAGGTATGTCTAATAATACATGCTGTTTTCTGACCGTTTATCCAGAGTTGTTCTTGATGGGTACCCTGCAACTAAACAGCAAGCTGACCTCCTGGAAGCATACAGCATCATTCCAATAAAGATTTTTCAGTTAGATATACCTATGCAAGAAGTATTAAAAAGGGGACTGCTTGACAAGAAAGATACAAAAAGGTACAAGAAATGTCCCTTTAAAGGAGCCCACACACGCACCGTTGCCGGCGGTGCGATGCTGTACGATGGGGTGCGCGCTCCCGCGGCACCTCATCGTACAGTACAAAAAGTATGTGCTGCACATACTTTTTGTACTAGCTTTTTCTAGCACAGCATCGCATCACATGCACATCGTATGCACAAGGCATACGATGCGATGCTGTGTGTGCTAGTTAAGCCCACAACGCACGCCGGGATCGGTGCGTGTGTGGGCTCTATTACACTTTGTATTATCTCGATGTGGTAGATATTGTGGTTTGAATGTAATTATTTGAAGGTATATTTGACTAGGGACTATACACCTTTCTGTATTAAGGTAATATGACTTTTTTTGGACTGTCTGAGGTAAATCATTTTACATGAGTCAGCTTCTTGCGGCTTTGAGTGATATGATTTGCAGGGTGTTTTCCTATTCCAGTCTATGAAGGAGCTAGCAGAATCAGCAACCAGAATATCACATAATAGGCAAATATTCTCAGCCGCAGCTCACATTTAATTGATTAAGCCCCTCCGACTTCCGAATCAATCATGTAATTATGTTAAATAAGAGCAGCACTGCATGGCACTATGTAAAGGAATGGACGTAGTCAGTCAGGCGTCCTTGTCAATATCAGCGTCGTGTTCCCGCCTATTTGCTGGTGCTTACGTAGTTAGCGTAGTCAGTCAGCGTTACACAGTTAGCGTAGTCAGTAAGCAATTATTACATTGTGTGGAAACCATTGACCATTTTAACCTGCCTGACATGACAGGTGTGAACGTGTTTCTGAAACACCCCCACTATCCACACCTGCCCGAAGCGTGGCGAGCCCCACGAGGGGACGCGGTACGCATCCTACCAACCTGTTCATACCCCCACTATCCACGTCGGCGTGGAGTATATTTTTTAAAGTGTGGCGAGCGAGCCACCGAGCCTGAAGCATGGTGAGTGGACACGGAATACATGTCAAGTAATCCGCGGGGCTCACCGCGCTCGCCGCACTTCGGGCTCAGTGGCTCGCTGCTCTCGCCAAACTTTCGAAATTCAGCTCCACGCCGACATGGATAGTGGGAGTATGAACAGGTCGGTAGGACATGTACCGCGTCCCCTTGCGGGACTCGCCACGCTTCGGGCAGACGTGGATAGTGGGGGTTTGAAATGGAGGCATTTGCCAGTATGTAACATGGAGCACTGGCAAATGCGTCCTTTATTGTGCATGAGATGCACTTGCGCACCGCACCCCCCCTTTGTGCAGGAGATGCACGCGCTACCGAACCCCTAACCCTGTCCGTCTCCCTGAAGCGGACACAGGCAGGGTTGCCGTACCCTGCCACAAGAATTACTAAGACTTACAATCCTCTCCGCCCGAATTATCCCCTCTCCGCCGGCTTGCCAGGGACGCCAGGGGACAGAGCTGCAGCTCCCAGGGACAGTACAGTGACTACGCTGCCTAACGGGGACACTGCGCTGACTACACAGGGCTGCCGCGGGGACACTACGCTGACTACACTAGGCAGCCATTCGGCAGCTGTTGTAGCTTAGCCTATGCTGAAAACGTAGCGTAGCCTGCTGCCATGAAACTACACAAGCACCAAAAAAAAAATCTAACTATAATACTAATGAAGTTATACACTTGTCCACTTCAGTAGATCTCTATCTGCAACATAATAAATTATACCCCTTTCACATCGCAACTAATTGCCGGGTACAAGACAGTTTCTTGCTGGCGGCTCGACCCAGTAATTAATGTTATGTGAAAGGGGTTAGCAGGTCCCGCAAATGGGTAGCAACACTAACTAAGGCAATAAGAACCAGTAAAAAAGCAAAGTTCATTGTCGTGTTCGTTGTCGCTTGCAGTTCGTTACCATGTTGCTGTGCAGTGTGAATGGGTTGAATGGGTCAAGCGACCTGTTTCCCTTTCACACTATGGAGGAGGCAGTGCTTGGGGCAGCGCTTGGGGCAGCACCAGCTCTAAGCGCTGCCTTCACCCCCAATGATGCGCCGACTCCCCACCGCACCCCTGGATAACGTCAGTGAACTGTTTCAAAGTCACGGTGCGACCCTGCATTTTGTGATGTGAAAGCAGTATTACCTTCTCATGGAACAGTATTTGAACCATGAAGTTAAGTAAGGTAAAATGAAAAATTAGAATGTATTTTATGCTTCCAATTTGTTCTTACACTGTTGCTTATAAACAATTCCTGTAAGTAATACATTTTTTTCATGTGTATTTTAGCATATATTAATTCAGAAACAAAAATGCCCTTAGTGTTTATAACACATACATTATATTTTCATTTACTTCTGAGGTTGCTTCATACAAAGAAAGTTAACTGTTTTTACTTTTGTGAACTGAATTTGAATAACATCCACCGAAGCAGACATATGAATTTACAGTATGGATCTTTGTATTGCATGACACCCACTGAATAGGACATATGATTAAAACATTGACCATATAATAAGCTAAACCTTATTTTCCTTGAATTTTTTTTATAAATAAAACAATCCCAGAAGTGATCAGTGCTGGTGAACCTTTCTCCCCCATTTTTGTTTTTAACCTTATTGTTTTAGTAGAAATTAAAAGCTGCAAGTAATTTCGGTAGAGGACCAAACAAGAGGACACCATACACTACTGACCCCTTCATGGTGTAATTGGTCAAGGGTTTTGGCTGGCATCAGGCACAATGCAGCCCTTTTACAGCACTGCCTATATGCTACAACGGCTAGAACTTTTTGTAGGTGGCCTCGGCTATTGGCACCAAGCTTAGATTTTGACAAAAAGGGTACATTTAATTTCAAAGTTATAGCTTGCATATAATCAAAATAAAAAATATACAGTATAATCATTAACAACTTTCACATTTAGCTAAATATGTTTTTTTCCCCCCACAGTATGCCCTACCCTGCACATGACAGTGCACAGATATTAGCTGTGCGTAACTCCAATTATAAGCAGGAGGTCCAGCGTATTAAGAATTATTATGTAATGCAACATCAAAACTGGTGTGAAATAGATGCCATGCACAACAAATGGTGGGTGTCCAACAAAATTATTAAAGAGGTCCAGACAAGCATCAATCAAATACAATCCTACCTGCAAAGCATAAAAGAAGGTACAATTATATTTTTTTATTCCTATTTTGCCATGTACGACAAATGTTATGTAACTGACTATCATATAGACCTGCTACCTTGTAATCTAAATTATTGGTTTACTAATATTTTGGTTAAAAGAAAGCAGCTGTTTAGATTATAGAAATGAAAACTAAAAAGTCGCCATCTTGGTCACATCCCACTGTATTTCTTTGCACATATAACAGGCCATTTATGTTCTGTTATTTTCCAGGAATATTGTCTGCTACATTCATTAATGTACAGTTGTGCCCACATAGAATACATTTATCCTGAAATCACTCCAAATAGCTCCATTTAGTGTGTCACAGACATTGCTGTACCAAAACACTAATCTTAAGTAACTAGTATTCTATATACATGATTCAGGTCAAAACTGATTAGAGGTGCATGCCTCAAAGTTACAATGCTTGGTGCTTGCGTATGGTCCTGACACATATTATTCATGTTCTGTATGGGTCTGTGACGTTGGATGCAGATCGTCAACAGACTGACAATGATTGACAGTCGGCTGCCGTTTGAGGCTGGGGAGAGGGCAGTGATGCAAGGGCGTAACTACCATAGGTGCAAGGGGTGCAGCTTCTATGGGGCCCAGAGCTGTAGTGGGCCCATCTTTAATGTCTAATATGTTTTACATACATTTGTCACCATCATCTGCTAAATAGGGGGCCCATACAAATGTAGCAAATATCTAGTTATGCACCTGCAGTAATGCCTTAATTTCCACAAAATGGCGTAGTGTTGCTGCAGTTGTGGGGGAGTGACAAGGCCAGGATCTCCATCAGATTGTGAGAGGGGTGTTGTGGCGGTGCTGTGTGATGCCTGCTGCCGTGCAGGTGTCTCCGGACCACTTACCTGGTGCTGCACCCTCTCACCTTCAGGCCGTGACAAACCACAGTCCTGGAAAACTCCAGCACCAGGACCCTAATACCTAGGAGGAAGGAGAGTGTGGTTCCACCTTAGTGCAGATCAGTGCGCCCTCTACAGAAGCAATCTTCAGGCTTCAGGAAACATCATCAGCGCACGTCCGCAGTGTCATCTATTCACACTTGCGCACCTAGGTGAGGCCTTGACCTTACACGGGAGTGCAAGGTCCACGTTCGCCCTTAAGAAAGAAGGAAAGGAAGATAGGCAGACACTAAACTTGCACCTTCTCCAAAACATCCCTTACAGGACCCTGTAAGGAAGCAACGACACAAAAACAATGCCATGTAGGGCCTAATGCTTACTAGTGCGGCACGTAACTGGATAACTACATCACATAGCCCTCAAACTGACTGTGTGTGGTGCGACACAAACTAACAGTACTACCATAAAGGATGCCCTGCACGGAAAACAACATACACAATTACAGTGCAAGAGACAGTGTCGTAACCACCCTTTTAATCTGCTGCCTATTACACCTCCCTACCTCGAGCTAGCCAGCTCGTACGCACCCTCAATGTTCCCAATACCTAGTTGGGGACTAGCGAGTGGATTGCCGCACAGCCCGTCCACCTTTGAACCCCACACACCCACGGGAAGACACACACTCTGAGGGGAATCAGGAATATGGGGCCTAGTGCCGCCCCTAATTACCTGCAGGCCTAGGGCCTGAAAGATACCCACAGGCCTAGTGCCTGCCTATCCACACCAGAGTGACTTTGGCCTAATGCCAAAGTCATTTACAATACAACAGATCCTAACTACAGCTCAGGCCTAGTGCCTGTCAGTGACCACAGGCCTAGTGCCTGAAAACGTAGCCCCGGGCCTTGAGCCCATCCTACAGTGGACTCAGGCCTTGCGGCTATTGGGGCCTACGGGCCTAATGCTCGACCTATATGGGGCCTCGGGGGGAGGGGCCATGGACCTAGGGCCTGGAGGGCCCAACTAAAGACAACGGGCCAGGAGGGCCCAACAATTTAATGACCCGGGCCTAGGGGCCCGATAATGATGCCAACGGGCCGAGAGGGCCCAACTGATATGCCCACAGACCAGAAGGGCCTGACTATGCCCTCAGTGCCTGAACACCCAGTGGTCTAGGGTAGTGTCGGGTGGCCTGGGGACTGCCTACCTGATGTTGGGAGAGGCTGCAGGAGTGGGGGGGTGGGAGAGCTTTGTTAGCTTTTTTGTATTTCTCCGCCGTTGGCCTCTCCTTGGCCCGCCGCCGCCATCTTCTTTCTTCTGCCGCTAGCCCGTCCTGGCCAGCTGCGGCACCGCTTCCTCTTCTCGTCCATGAGATGCCGGCGATTCTTGATTCCGGCACCTTCTGGCCTCTTCAGTGGCCCCTAGAGCTGCTCTTTTCCCCACTGCTGTCTTCTTTCTTCTGTAGTGATGTCTTTCTTTTCCCGGAGCGCTTCTGCGCTCCGCTGATGGGGAATCCTCTTCTTCCGCCTACCGGCAGAGTCAGATGGTGGGGGCAGGGTCGAGGATGGTGCAGCGAGCACTGTTTGGCTCCCGATTGGCGGGAGATTCAAACCGCCGGGGGTGGCATTTCTCATTGGTCTTCATATTGGCGCCATATTTGAAACGCCACTCCTTCCGCCGCTTCCCACTTTGTCTGCACTGTAGGCGCGGGGATCACACAGCTGATCCCTGCTCTGGGGGGAGCTGTGTACTGTGGAGGGCATAGCTTGCTCTCTCTCCTGTGCTGCTGCTGCTGCTTCGGTGCTGGGAGCAGGGAAGCTGCCCAGCACTGGGGCACACCACTACATTATGACAGAGATTTCCTGTCCTCTTTGTTGGGCTTTGGTGGACAGCTTGCGTAACTTTTTTCCAGCAGCAGTGGTACACCATTGCCACCCCAGAATGCCAATAATGGGCCTGAATCTGAACAGCAAATTTTAAAAATATCAGCGTGAGTGAGCTAATAATGGCTCTCCATGGGGCAAATCCAAGAACATACTGCCCTGTAAAAGCAATTGTATAATTCCATGTAAGTAACAGGAATAGCAATTCCAACCACATGTTAATCAGGCCCAATAAGCGTACTTAGACGCAGTATGGAGGAAACTGTAGCAAATTGAATAGAACTAGTAACAAAACAAAGGACAAAGTGCACAATCTAGGCAGAGGCAGATAAGGACCTCATCAGGCCCTAGGCAAGATACCAGTTAGGGGCTCCAGTCTTAATGAAGCTTGAAAACACTTCCCTTGCACTACAGAAACAAAAATAAACCATTATAAACAAATCTACGAAGAAGCAAAAGGGCATCTATTTAACAAAAAGCAATAATCATTAAGATTTGCTATCATGGTTTATCTCAAATATAGATCATACATCTCATCTATAATTAATGTTCTGTGGGTTATTCTGCTGTGACTGAACTTTGTAAATAAACAAATCTCTATTCATGGAGCAGAAACAAGAGTGGAGAAGTGAGCCAGTGTAGAAGTTGCTTATGGGTCAGCTATGAGGCTCACCCTGTGTAGCTTTATGTGCAGCACAGTAGTGTGTTAATATTTGGTGCAGTGCGTGCAGTGCACATGGGCCCCTGAGTCCTAGGGGGGCCACATCACACATGCTGTGTCCAGCAGCATAAGAAAAATAGCATATAATATGTGATGGACCCTAGGTTGCCACTTCTTCCTCCTTGTGCGTAATGAGGCAATGACTAGGTGTAAAAAAGGAAAAAGACAGGTCCAATAGGAGAAACCTGCACCATGTATTGCTATGCCTATTCTGTGGCTGAGTACCAATTTCTTTGCTACAAAAATACTATTCTGACAACCCGCGAGTGGTGACCATGCTGTGATTAGGGGCAGTCTGACCACTAAATCCACCCCTAAGACTATAGAGTACATTTAGTATTTGCCACTTCTCAATGTCACTTTGTGTTCCCCAGTTTTGGTCATTGGAAATAATGGAGCAATAATCTTAACCCCTTCCTGACAGAGCTAGTTTTTGCGTTCCTGACAGAGCCATTTTTTTCAAATCTGACATGTCTCACTTAAGTGGGGATAACTTTTTTTTGCTTTTACTTATCCCAGTGGTTTTGAGATTGTTTTTTCGTGACACCTTGTACTTCAAATTAGTGGTAAATTTGGGTCGATACAGTCTGTGTTTTTTTGTGAAAAATACCAAAATATCGTGAAAAAATGGAAAATTTAGCGATTTGCAAAATGTTAAATTTTCTGCTTGTGAGACAAATAATCTTACCACTCAAAATAGTGAATAACTAACATAGACCATATGTCTACTTTATGTTGACATCATTATTTCAACTTCCTTTTAATTTTTTGGGACACTAGGAGGCTTACAATATGAATAGCAAATTCTCAAATTTTCAAGAAAATTTCAAACACTGATTTTTTTAGGGACCAGTTCAGTTCTGATGTGACTTTGAGGTACTTGTATGTGAGACACCCCCATAAATGATGCCATTTCAAAAACTGCACCCCTCACAGTATTCAAAACAGCATTTTGGAAGTTTGTTAACCCTTTAGGTGTTTCACAGGAATTAAAACAAAGTGTAGGTGGAATTTCAAAATTTCTTTTTTTTTGCAGAGTTTCAATTTTAATACATTTTTCTAACGAATACAGTAGATTTTACTAGAGAAATGTGACTAAAAATTGATTCCCCCAATTCTTTGGTTTTCATAAATATCCTATATGTGGCCCTAGTGTGCACGGTGACCAAACCACAGGCTTCATAATAGAAGGAGCACCTACTTGATTTTGGAGCCTCCTTTTTATGAGATTATTTTTTTAGGCACCATGTAGGTTTCTAGGCACCATAAGATGCTAAAAGTTAGGAACCCCCCCACAAGTGACCCCATTTTGCAAACTACACCCCTCAGGGAATTCATCAAGGGGTATAGTGTACATTTCAAACCCCCAGGGGTTTCACCAATTTTGATACAACTGGGCTGTGAAAATGAAAAAAATTAATTTTTCATTTTCACAGCTCAGTTGTATCAAAATTGGTGAAACCCCTGGGGGTTTGAAATGTACACTATACCCCCTGATGAATTCCCTGAAGGGTGTAGTTTGCAAAATGGGGTCACTTGTGGGGGGGTTCCACTGTATAGGTGCTTCAGGGGTCATTCAACCAGAATCTGTGCTGCAAAATCCAAAAATCACTCCTTCCCTTCTGAGTCCTGCCATGCACCCAACTGGTATTTTTTGGGCACATGTGAGGCATTGCCGTACTCGGGAGAAATTGGGGCACAGATTTTGGGGTGCTTTGTCTCCTTCATTCCTTGTGAAAATGAAAAATTTTGAGCCAGATCTGCATTTTTGTGTAAAAAATGTAATTTTTCATTTGCACAGCCCAGTTGTATCAAAATTGGTGAAACCCCTGGGGGTTTGAAATGTACGCTATACCCCTAGATAAATTCCCTGAGGGGTGTAGTTTGCAAAATGGGGTGACTTGTGGGGGGGTTCCACTGTATTGGTGCTTCGGGGGTCTTGCTAATGCGACATAGCACCCACCATTCATTCCACCAGAATCTGTGCTGCAAAATCCAAATATCGCTCCTTCCCTGCTGAGTCCTGCCATGCACCCAAATGGTATTTTTTGGTCACATGTGAGGCATTGCCGTACTCGGGAGAAATTGGGGCACAGATTTTGGGGTGCTTTGTCTCCTTCATTCCTTGTGAAAATGAAAAATTTTGAGCCAGAACTGCATTTTTGTGTAAAAAAATGTAATTTTTCATTTTCACAGCCCAGTTGTACCACAATTGGTGAAACCCCTGGGGGTTTTAAATGTACGCTATACCCCTAGATGAATTCCCTGAGGGGTGTAGTTTGCAAAATGGGGTCACTTGTGGGGGGGTTCCACTGTATT